>NW_016158229.1:31634-47999 GCF_001687245.7 Rhagoletis zephyria | reverse complement strand
GGAAAAAAGTCGAAAAAATTGACTTAGAAAATCTCATCAACATAGCTGAAACAGAAAAATTCATACATGTTTGCAAAAATGAATTTGCAACCAGCAAATCGATTTCACGCAAATATCATATTTTCGGCAAACAAGCAAATGTACAAAAGCCCGCTCCTTTCCCCGTTTCCCCGCTTCTTTTGTACACTTGTCGTTCCGACTACCATTTTTATTTTAGAGTTTGTTTTGATCCGACACAAGCACGCGCCTGCCTCCGCAAGCATCCCCTCTGCATAGTGCTTATTATATTTCTGTTCCTCTTTCCTTTTTCGTTCTTATTTTTTCATTTTGCTTTGAACTATGGTAAATTTGCTCAAAGTGTGGTGGCACGGAAAAATTTTTGGTATGGTGGCAGCCGACACTTCTCTACCGACACCGTCGGTCGAGTGGTGCACTCGTCGACGTGTGGTGTATTTGGCCGACTGCACCCCAAAATTTCTGGCAGAAATTAGTTCACAGAGAAAATGCGCCTTCTCAGTTTTAAACGTTCTCTGCCGAGACCGATTCGAAAACTGTCGCTAACTGGTTACAGAATCTGCCCCCAGGCCTACAAAAATGATATCGTCCTAATCAGCTGGAACAAAATGCTTCAAACAAGAGTTTCTCTGTATTATGGCCTCGAACCGACATATATACATCGTTCATTTGAATCAGTATTAAAAGCTCTATTGGCTCCTAAATATGGGTTTTGATAGGCGAGTCTTCCCTGAACCGTTTTTGCCATATTTTTGGCCTATGTGCGCTTTTATTCGAAACCTGAATGTTTCGGTACCGAGTANTGGTTTTAATAGGCGAGTCTCCCCTGAACCGTTTTTGCCATATTTTTGGCCTATGTGCGCTTTTATTCGAAACCTGAATGTTTCGGTACCGAGTATCGAGAGTATTGCATACTTAAAAGTATTGACTCAACAAATCACTACTGCTGTCATCTCGACTGTGACGTCAGCAAAACAGCCGATTCTGTCAAATTCACTGAGAGCCGATTAGCGGTGTTGTCATCGGCGCCACCTTCTGTATTTTCTCCACCGTGTTTTGTGTTGTGTGCAGCGTTTTCGTTTTCCCGCACGGCAACACTTACTGTGGGGAATTTCGCCCATGATTAGAAAAAGTTCTTTTCAAGGACAAAATATACATAGTTATGTGTAATTTATGAACAAAATGTAGGTTAAGTACAACATTCATCTTTAATGTATGCTGATATTCATGCTTAACGAAGAATAATAACAATAGTTAAGTACATAATTAACGCTTGTGTTTTATAAACTGGAAAACTCAAATCGTAATTATAGCATTGAATGGAGTTTACTTAAATGTAAGTTTAAAATAAAAAAAAATCCGTTGTATGATTAAATTTTTTATGAAAAACGTAAATTTTGTGAATTTATCAAGCCAAATTCTAGATTTCTGAATATATTTAAGTCTTTATTAAAAAACAAAAAAACAAGGTTTGTGTAGCTACACAGACCCCAATGCCTGCCAGCGCATCTGCCCAGGCAGTCCATTAAGCACACCCAATTTTGAGTGATCTACAAGTTACAAGCGTTTTCAGCCTTTAACAGTTAATTATCATGTACTGTGTGTCAGAGCATGTTTCGCGTGGGGGTCCGCTACATCCCAAAGGTGGGGGGAAAACCAGCAGACCAACCAAAGTCATACCGACCCATTAGTCTTACGTCCTTCCTACTAAAAACAATGGAAAAAATCGTAGATCGGCATATCAGGGATAGTTTCCTTGCCAGCAACCCTTTGTACAGACACCAATATGCCTATCTTCCAGGAAGATCTACTATCCACGCTCTTCAGAATCTAATAAGGAGAATTGAAAAGTCCCTGGAGGACAAAGAGGTGGCAGTGTGTTGTTTCTTGGATGTGGAGGGCGCTTTCGACAACACAGAACACTCTCTAATAGACAAATGCGTCCGGCGCAGAGGGGTTGATCAATCCACATGTCGCTGGATAGCTAACGTCCTTAAATCCAGAATTATTACATCCACTCTAGGAGAGGAAAGGGCCAGTTTCTTAGGTACGAAAGGTTGCCTGCAGGGGGGAGTGATCTCCCCTCTGCTATGGTCCATCGTAGTGAATGAACTACTCCGCCATCTTAGCGAAAAAGGCTTCGACGTTCAGGACTATGCGGATGACATTGTCATCCTAATCGGGGGTAGGTTCGAAGATACCATCTCTAACCTCCTACAGAAAGCTCTGAACATAGTCGCCAATTGGTGTTGGAAAAATGGGTTAAACGTTAACCCAAAGAAGACTAGCATAGTCATTTTCTCCAGGAAAAGAAAAAGGGACAAATTAGTAGAACCACTCCTTCGAGGTGAAAAGATACACTTACCCAAAGAAGTTAAATATCTAAGAGTCATCCTTGATGACAAGCTCTCATGGAATCCACATCTAGATAAAACTATTCAAAAGACCAGAACCTCTATCTGGACCTGCCGGAAACTTATGGGACGGAACTGGGGCATCAGACACAAACTGGCGAGATGCTGTCTCCAAACCCATTCTTACCTATGCTGCACCCGTCTGGTGGAAGAAGGTGGAAGTGAAGTCCACGCAGGCCAAGCTCAGCAAACTACTGAGACTGGCCTGCGTGGGTATCACTGGCGCGATGAGAACAACACCAACGGCGGCTCTCGAGGTGCTTCTTGACCTGCCTCCCCTACACATAGTAATCAAGAAAGAGGCTCTGCTGTTTACAGCAAGGCTCATCTCAGGGGACAGTGTAGAGGACAAGAAGTATATACACGCTTCCACTCTCAGGGTTATAGAACAAGAAGATGGATTGCGCATACGTTTTGTGGACCTGTGCCTACCGAGGTTTAACTTCTCACATAACTTCAAGGTCTTTTTCCCTGACAGGAATAACAGGGACAATGAACGACCTAAACCCCGGAAGGACAGCCACATCTGGTATACTGACGGCTCAAAGACTGACCGCGGTGTCGGAGCAGGAGTCTACGGTATACAACCCAGAGTGCTCCTTTTCACCAGCATGGGACAGGGTAACTCTGTCTTTCCGGCCGAGGTTTACGCCATTGAACTTTGTCTGAGGTAGTATGTAGAAAGTGGGCAACCAAAAAACACATCTATATACACTCGGACAGCAGAGCAGCGCTCCTCGCTCTGAAAGCGCACGAGGTCACCTCAAAGCTGGTGTGGGATTGTCTTCAACTTTTAATACTGATCGCCTCAAGGAACCGGGTATACCTCATATGGGTACCGGGACACAGTGGAGTCATGGGCAATGAAGTGGCAGATATTCTCGCCAGAAAAGGGGCTGCACAGGGATTCATAGGCCCAGGACCCTTAACCGGTCTGCGCTGGAGCTGCGTTAGACGGAACTACTATATCTGGATGAAGAACGAAGCACAACATTACTGGACTAATACGGAAGGTAACAGACAGGCCAAGTCCTTCATTCCGGTTATATCAACAAGGAGAACCGAAGAAATCCTTCACCTCAGTAGGCATGAAGTAAGAATTGTTACAGGCTTTCTTACTGGCCACTGTAGGGTAATGAAACACTTGTCAAATATAGGAGTTGTCAACTCTGACCAGTGCAGGTTATGTAACAAAGAACAGGAAACAGCAGAGCACATTATGTGCCACTGTGAAGCCCTTACCAGGACCAGAATTCGCTTCCTAGGATCACCGTACCTAGAAGCACACGACCTGAATGGCATTCAGCCAAAGGACCTCGCGAGGTTTCTTAACAGTACGTGGATCAAAGATGATCTGTAGTTGAATAGAGGTTTGTTACAATAGATCGTTTCGGTCGCGGTAACTAGGTGACCTGCTCCCTCCTCTAAATCTAATCTAATCTAATCTAATCTGTACTGTATAATATAACAAGTTATACACTGAACTATGATAATCTGTAGTATCTAGACAGTAATTTTAAATGTTTTTACACTTTTGCAATTGATTTCGGTCACCATTACACAGTCATGACTTGTGCCACTCTGCTATAGAACGGTTGTTGCTCCCTTTCATACCACAGTATTTTTGTATACAACTCTGAATCAACAAAATTCATGGTCCTTCACATTATCAACCTTGATCAGATTTTACCCCCGAGGAGTACTCAAAAAGGTTTATTACTGTATATACTGTGAAAAGTACAATAGGGCTGCTCAGTATATTGTGGAAATGGTATTGGATTTGCAGTTGGAATTAGGAATGTTCGATATTTAAGAAAGTATCGATATCATGAATCGATTTAATTCATTGCATGTAAAATCGATATGGCGATGTATCGGGCTGAACAATATCGATATCGAAAAAATCGATGTTGAAAATCCTTATTCCAATTGAATAGAACATTAGACCTTCCTATCAAATCACCTAATTGTGTTATTTCCATCTTTTATATTCACTGAGGATTGAAACAGCATGCCAGTCGACTCAAGCGATTTCTCAAACTTAAGAGCTAAATAAATCACACAAGCTGCTGATTAAACCTACTTTAGTATTTTCCCATACACTTTGTTTGTAGATGAAAAATAAATGTAAACTGAAATATCGATACTTTACTCACAATATCGATATTTAAGTTTAAATTTATTTTTCATCTACAAACAAAACATGTATGGGAAAATACTAAAGTAGGCTTAATCAGCAGCTTATGTGATTTATTTAGCTCTTTAGTTTGAGAAATCGCTTGAGTCGACCAGTATGCTGTTTCAATCCTTAGTGAATATAAAAGATGGAAATAACACAATTAGGGCCGGTTGTTCAATGTCTGATTAGCACAAATCGGAGGTAGAAGCTCCGGTTAAGCACAACTACTGCTTTATCGATCACATGTTACATGCATGATGTCGAAATCGTCNGATCAGATTTTACCCCCGAGGAGTACTCAAAAAGGTTTATTACTGTATATTCTGTGAAAAGTACAATAGGGCTGCTCAGTATATTGTGGAAATGGTATTGGATTTGCAGTTGGAATTAGGAATGTTCGATGTTTAAGAAAGTATCGATATCATGAATCGATTTAATTCATTGCATGTAAAATCGATATGGCGATGTATCGGGCTGAACAATATCGATATCGAAAAAATCGATGTTGAAAATCCTTATTCCAATTGAATAGAACATTAGACCTTCCTATCAAATCACCTAATTGTGTTATTTCCATCTTTTATATTCACTGAGGATTGAAACAGCATGCCAGTCGACTCAAGCGATTTCTCAAACTTAAGAGCTAAATAAATCACACAAGCTGCTGATTAAACCTACTTTAGTATTTTCCCATACACTTTGTTTGTAGATGAAAAATAAATGTAAACTGAAATATCGATACTTTACTCACAATATCGATATTTAAGTTTAAATTTATTTTTCATCTACAAACAAAACATGTATGGGAAAATACTAAAGTAGGCTTAATCAGCAGCTTATGTGATTTATTTAGCTCTTTAGTTTGAGAAATCGCTTGAGTCGACCGGTATGCTGTTTCAATCCTCAGTGAATATAAAAGATGGAAATAACACAATTAGGGCCGGTTGTTCTATGTCTGATTAGCACAAATCGGAGGTAGAAGCTCCGGTTAAGCACAACTACTGCTTTATCGATCACATGTTACATGCATGATGTCGAAATCGTCAATAGTGTAGTGGTAGTGATAATCATACCAATGTATGACAATGTATGTACAACCGGCCCTTAGGTGATTTGATAGGATTCAAAAAATCGATTATCGTGCCATGAAATATCGATATTTTCCAATTTTATACTTACTTCCATGGCAACCGTGTCAATTTTTTTTGTTGTGAATTTACAAATNTCATACATTGAACAACCGGCCCTTAGGTGATTTGATAGGATTCAAAAAATCGATTATCGTGCCATGAAATATCGATATTTTCCAATTTTATACTTACTTCCATGGCAACCGTGTCAATTTTTTTTGTTGTGAATTTACAAATGCAACGAATATGCAATGATTTGATAGGAGTCAAAAAATCGAGTATCGTGCCATGAAATATCGATATTTTCCAATTTTATGCTTACTTCCATGGCAACCGTGTCAATTTTTTTTTTGTGAATTTACAAATGCAACGCATATGCACCAGATCCTGAATAGCCCTAATGTTTAATACACAACTGTTAGACTGTGTTTATACATGGAAACTTTTGTCGACGCGATTTTTCACATTTCCTTTTGGTGTTGCTCGTTTCATTGAAGGCTCTGTTATGCATACTTGGCATTGCTTGAGAGTTGTCACATAAGGAATCTGTTAAATGAGCTTCGCGTGTAAGCTGTTACCCAACGCACAGCATTACATACGTAAAAGTCTGTTGNCCGAGCAGTTACCGAGATAGAGATATGTGGTCTTAAGTGGGCGGGGCCACGCCCATTTTCCAAAATTTTACCATAAACGTATTTTCTGCTAAATAATTATTTCAAACGTCAATTTTGAATAAATTAGCTTCAGTATTTGCTGATTTATCGAAGATTTCGTACTTCCCTAAAACACTGTTATATGTGATATGGGCGTGGTTATTGTCCGATTTTAAAAATTTTCAGTCGTTTGATATGTTGTACCAAGGCCAACAACTGTGCCAAGTTTGGGAGAAATTGGTGGCGGGCGTGGCTTCTCCCATTTTCCAAAAATTTATAATAGTTGCGTTCCCTAACTCGCAAGAAATTGCAAGAATTTACAGGATTTTGCCGGAAAGCGTTACCGTACTCAGTTCTCTGGCAAAGTAGGGGAAAAATGGGAGTGTAAAATCGNCGGGCGTGGCTTCTCCCATTTTCCAAAAATTTATAATAGTTGCGTTCCCTAACTCGCAAGAAATTGCAAGAATTTACAGGATTTTGCCGGAAAGCGTTACCGTACTCAGTTCTCTGGCAAAGTAGGGGAAAAATGGGAGTGTAAAATCGGCCCTCTCTTTGACCGAAGTTGCAAGATTTTGCCTGAAGAATTTCTGCTGGTAAAATCTGGTAAAGTGTCAAACCACCAACTGATCAAACCATTTGAATGTTGAATAAGCAAATACAAACGTACATCTGCATTTTCACCTTACTAAATATATTGGCCCGTAGTCATAGTCAAAATAAAGTCGACTTTAAAGTTAGTTGCAGCTTTTTGACATAATTTTCAATGGGATATCTGTCAAAAAAGCTGCAACTAACTTTAAAGTCGACTTTATTTTGACTATGACTACGGGCCATCGTAGCGAGGAAATTTCAAGTTCTGAAGGTATTTTTGTTCATTTGCCTGTGTATTTGCGTATAATTTATCAGATTGCCAAATGATAAAAAACTGCCATTTAAGCAAAAAATGGCGCCCACGGTGTATCTCGATTCGTTTTGGTTGTTACAAACAACCGTTATGTGAACAACGTTATAATACCCTTTTGCACAAGTGCGCTCGGGTATAAAAACTTACAATTTTTGCATGTTATATAACCAATTATTATTTACATGAGAACTATCTACTAGTAGTATCCGGGTTCCTCAGCCATGAGAAGTAATAATAAAAAATGATTTTGATCAAAAAACCATCCTTATGAAATTATATTTAAATTAAGTTTTTGTCCATTTTGTAGACAATTGATAGTTTTAGGATGTCACCAAATTTTAACTCGTTACTATCAGTAGTTTATAAAAAAATTGTACTTGAATATGCAAAAGGTACACGAGTACCCATCCATGAACAGGACGGTTAAAGTTGCAATTGACAAAATAAACCTATTTAAATATATATTAAGATGGGAAATTCTATTTTGCTTAGAAGATTGCGTCGGAAAATGGCAAATTAATCAGCTGTTCACAAAACGTGCAACTTCCAGCTGGTTTTGCGTTTTCGTACGTTCTTGCATATTTCTCTCATTGCGAGTAAATATTGGCTTACCCTCCGAAATATGGCTACTGGCAAGTTACTGGATATTTTTTGCTGGAGAATACGAATCACAACTAAGAGCGTGTGTGAATCGGCAACAAAGTTCGCGGCGAGTAAATTTTTGACAACTATGAGGTGAATAAAATTTCAGTAGCTCATGAGACTAGTGAAATTTTTGACAAATGCATAGAAAATTTTGACAATCGCAAAGATTGTTGATGTGTGTAATTTTTCGTTAAATAAAAGCTTAAATTGATGAATTGCAATCAACGATGGTAGATGTTTTCTTAAAATATTAATTTCACTTCAATTTGTAATATTTTATTCCGCATAAATCTGCGGTTATCAAAAATTTACTGCTGTCAAAAAAATATTTCATTTCACACAGCAGATTGGCAAAACTGTCTAACCATAGTAAAAGTATTATTCAACAGCTTTCCCCCATAGAACTTTGTTACCTATTCACACACGCCCTAATTGTACAAAAAAGAGAAGTGACTTTTACCAAAAAATTGAAATGGCCCCAAAAAGTTCCGTTAGAAAAATAATTAGCTCAGTTGCAGTATTTTATTTCAAATTTTGGACAACTGTGCTAATAACACATTTTGTTGTGAAACATTCAGCTATGTCGCAGAATCCGACTCGGAATTGATTTTTATCAGAAATGAAAGGTTGACTTCGCGAGAGTGCACAACGTTTGGAACAAAAAGACTTTATGGGGGGTGTAGAGGGCGTCGTACACATCACAAAACAGAAAACCTGAAAATTTCACCTAGCAAAATGTACGATAGCAAAACATTTCAAACAAATTCAAGTCTACAGAACAAACACATGTCAGCTAAATTAAGCTCTTTGAACGTTTATTTATTTTATATTTTTTTAATTTCATTGTTCCTTACACGTTTATAAATTGGTTTACTTTCCATTAGATAACCGAAATAGTATGCNCATGTCAGCTAAATTAAGCTCTTTGGACGTTTATTTATTTTATATTTTTTTAATTTCATTGTTCCTTACACGTTTATAAATTGGTTTACTTTCCATTAGATAACCGAAATAGTATGCATGTTTGTATGTATGGACCATGACCGAAACCAAGGCGAATTAATATAAGGTGATATCAGGAGTGCAAAAACAAAGATTTACATGGATTTTGTTTTTTCTTGGGTGGCATAAACTGTCAAAATCTGTAAGTGTGTTTGGAAATGCAAACAAAATTTTTCAATTTGACACAAGAAGCCGTGCGGTGAAACACATACAGAAAATCAGATAATCTAGTAACACCACCTTCTAAAAATTCGCCTTGACCGAAACTAAATGGCCGCACGTGTAAGTAATGGGCTGTTTTTGCTTAGGCGTAAAAGCACATTTAGCGCATTTAGCTCTAAATGCTTTTTTAAATGTATATTTACCCATAAAAAATTCGTCACCTAAAAGCATATATTAATTTTTTGTTAAAAATTTATTTTTCACTTTTCAGTAGGGTTTTTTGCACATTATCTTCTCTGTGCGAATTGACCGTGATAGATACGGATCTGAAACAGCGACTGGAAGACGGCTGTTTGTCAAAAGCATACGATTTCGAAGTCGCGTAAATGTACATTTGCTAAATGCGATAGCATGAACGCTCTTCGAAAACATATGTTCGAAAGTGCTAAATGTTGCATTTTAAATGCAGCAAAAATGCTGCATAAGGGCCATTCACATACAACTTTCTTCGCTTTGCTTGACAGTTCAAACTTTAACAACAACGCGTGAAACGCAGAAGGTATGCTGCAATAACCGCTTTGACAGCTTTTGCGCTCTCCTTTTCCTCCATATATTTTATCTGTAAAATAGATAACAATATAATAATATGCATTAATAATAGCAACAAAAATTGCTATTTACCCTACTTTTGTCATTAAATGCAAATGCAAGTGCACAAGAAAAGATACATGTAGACAGCTGATTGCCAAAGCGGGCAAAAGTTGAGAGTTGCCCAAGATTTTGCTTCGTTTTGCTTTGCTTTGCTTTAAACGTTTTTTATGTGAACATACTCATACATATTCCTACATCTTATATGTCAAAGCAAAGAACTATCAAGCAAGGCGAAGAAAGCTGTATGTGAATCAGTCTTTAGGCTTCCAATGAGAACGCATGTAGACCAAAAATGAAAACAGTTTAGGGGAGCCTAGCCTATCAAAAGCAAGTGTAGGGGCTAATAGAGGTTTAAATTCCCATTTGCCATCGCCACAATGCAGAGAAACTCTTCCTTATAGCCCAGTTATGCATACTTGCACTGCTATACCATTTTTACGTAAAAATCAAAACCCAACAGAATTCTATATGTTAAGTGCTATGCTGGGTAACATCTTACACGCAAAGCCCATTTAACAGATTCTTAAGTGACAACTCTCATGCAAAGCTAAGTATGCATAACTGGGTTATTATTCTAAACCTTTTTTTTCTAGATGAATCGAATGATTTCATCATTGTAGGCCTGAAAGACTTCCTTCATCCGACAATGCATTTTTCTTAATTTTTAGATCTACGAAGGTGGAAACTGATAAAAAGGTATTTTACTGTTGCGACAATACCAAGAAGGAGATGAAAGTGTTCTGATATGTGGTTTCCACATTGCTTAGTACAAATTGTTCAACTTTTGGGAAAGCGAGTAATGCAGCGTTTTTGCTGCATTTAAAATGCAACATTTAGTACTTTCGAAGAGCGGTTATGCTATCGCATTTAGCAAATCTACATTTACGCGAGTTCGAAATCGTATGCTTTTGACAAACAGCCGTGTTCCAGTCGCTTATTCAGATCCGTATCTATTACGATCAACTCTCACGCAGAAGATAATGTGCAAAAACCCTACTGAAAAGGAAAAAATAAATTTTAAACCAAAAATNGCAGCTAGCCACTGTATACTCGAAAAAGCAATGTTGCCACTTATTATCATTAAACCATGTTCGAATCGTGGAAATTTTGGAAGATCACAGGGTTGCTTTTAGCATTTAGATTCCTAATGCAAAAATGGAATTGCATTTAGGTGACGAATTTTGTATGGATAAATGTAAATTTAGAGTAGCATTTAGAGCTAAATGCGCTAAATGTGCTTTTACGTGTAAGCAAAAACAGCCCATAAGAAACTCGTACTAATTGTGAATCATATTCATAGTCGAAATAAAGTCGATGCAGCTTTTTTGACAGATATTCTGTTGAAAATTATGTAAAAAAACTGCAATTACGTATAGAATCGGTATTGGGTACCGAAAAGGAAGTATTGGGTACCGAAATCTTTCTGAAGTATTGGGTACCGAGTATTGGGTACCGGCAATTCAGCACATCACTAATAAATGGCTAAACGCGCTGCAGGTTTTGTTATATTTCGTCGTATCGAAGAACAGATTCAATATCTGTTGCTACGCGCATCTTATGCCGATTTTCATTGGAGTTCACCTAAAGGTCACGTTGATCCAGGTGAAGACGACTTTACCACAGCTTTGCGAGAGACCAGGGAGGAAGCCGGGCAAGTGACCCATAACTTTCTTTGGTAATTCTCTAGGGTGGGGTAACAACTCCTAAAAAAAAGGTGCGGAAAAGTCGGGAGGGGTACCAAATGACGCGTTTCGGCCCCCCTAATAACAATCTTGAGGTGGGAGATAATATTATTAACCATTTGAAAGTTATGAACAAAAAACTTTTGTTAAATTTCGTTGTTTTATATGGGCAATTACACCGACAAAGATTCACTAAATCACCTGTTCTCACTTTTTAAACACTTAAAATATATAATTTAACTTATTTATTAAAGAAACACATAGGCTGCGTTTCTTTATACATTCCGGATAATCCCATTTCACAGCCGGAATAAACAGAATGCGTTTGAAATATACGTTAACATATCATCAGGAACGTTCTACAGAATAAGTAAACAAAAAAGTTTATTCCAAACGTTCAGAATGAATAAAGAAATGCAGCCATAGTTTTATCAACCTAAGATAGATTATTTTATTAAAAAGAAGTTGACAATCTTTGCCAGCTGAAACGCGGGATTCAAAAATAGCTATAGTGCTGCCACTGTATTAGTATTTCGTAATAATTCACTTTTCCTTATGAGATGTGTGCACTGTTCAATGCTTTTCGGCATCTTCTTTCGTTTAATATATATATAAATAATTAAAATTTTTAATAAAGAATCGCGCGATTTTTTATTAAAAATTTTCGCCAGCGGCGCTTTTTCCATAAAAATCAATACTTCGATAAATAATGAAAATTTTTAATAAAAAATCGCGCGATGGTGTAGCGAAATTTGCTATTATATTTTGGTTACAATATCTTATTTAGATGAAAGTAAAAAGAAGAAGAAGAAGTATATAGTGTAAACTGAGTATAATAGCGCAAATGAAATGTGAAATAAAGTGGCAATACCAGCGATTTGAGGTTATAATAATTTTAGCAGGCGCAAAGTTTGTTTACTCTGTTTTATTAACGAAATATATAAAATAAAAGTGAATAAATGATTTGGTTTGCATAAAATAATAACCGGAAACGTTTTAGTAGTGTTTTAAAAGTGGAAACTGGTGATTTAGTGCATTTTTGACGTGGTAATTGCTCATANTGGTTAATAATATTATCTATCCCCCCTCCGGATTGTTATTAGGGGGGGCCGAAACGCGTCGTTTGGTACCCCTCCCGACTTTTCCGCACCTTTTTTAGGGGTTGTTACCCCACCCTAGAGAATTACCCTTTCTTTTTACTATTGGCCTGTGCCAATTGATAGAAAAGCACCATGATAAAAAAAAGAAGGTAGTTTCATTTCATGAACCAAAAATACAAGATCACGCGGGCACGAGAGTAGCCCGTTAGAATCGCATTTAGGGAAAAAGTTTAACGATTTTGACAATAGCCGTTTGTTTACATTTCTTCATTGTTTACAATTTGGTCGTGGCTCTTTACTGCAATTTTCTTCTTTTTCGCCTGTGACGTGTGTACACATAAGGAAAAGAGTAATTTAACACAACGGCTTGATTTATAGAAGAATATGCATAATAAAAATGATTGTCCATGCGTTCAACAATTTCGCGGTTTTCTCCGTTCTCTTCGTTGTTTACTTCTTACAACAAAGATGGCGTCGAGATTTCGGCAGCTAGAAAATAAAGCTGAAATTAGTCAAGAACGCAGAACGTATACTTAAACGCAGTCTGTATACGCAGAATTTTGTCGATTACTGGAGCCCTCAGTGTTGCTTACTACAGTGTTGCCACTCATCAATGCGTTTTCATAAACTTACCTTTTCAACTACAACTTTTCGTGCTATAATAGATCGTAGCTAAATATAAACTACTTAGTTTTCAACAAACAACTTTATTCAATAGTAATTTTCAAATATTTTAAACGTATTTTGAATAGGAAATTATACATTTTTTACCATTTGCGAAACTGACGAAGTGGCAACCATCTATAGAAGGAAGAAATCAGCTGACACGGAAAAATCTAAATTCCGCAGATTTCTGCGCTACGGGCTACAACTACAGAAAAATTCTGCGGTGTTGAGTTTTCATTTACATGGCGCTCTGGTAAGACAGATCGTGTCAGCTGACTCGGGTTTACGTACCGGTAGGTTTACGTTCTTTACTAATTTCTGCTTAACTTGTTTCGTTCTTTCCTTCCCGCGTGATCTTGTGTCTTTCGTTCATGGTTTCATTTAATGACATTCGTTGTTGTTAACCATTTGACTTTAATAAAATTATACTACCTGATCACGAGCAGTAATATTTTTTTTTTAAGCAGAAGATTTCGTCAGTCGACTTAAAGAGGTCGAATATGATGAACCTGAAAATTAATGCATAGTCTAAGAAGGGGGTTGACGAAACTAGGTTTCAGAACGGATGAAGAAAGTGATCTAAATTATACTTATGCTAATTGCTTTTCGGAGGGCGGTCTGCGCAAGACGAATTCAAGTTATTATAAAAGGATTTGCTTGGAAAGAGAATTCTTTAGAATTAGATTTTTAAATTGCAAGATTGCATACGGGTGGGGTTTAGTAGCGCTCACAACTATTTCGGGCTATTCCGTCCAAAGGGTTGGCCCGATCTAAAAAAAAATTCCACACACTTATAGTCAAGGGTCTACGCATTATTTTAACACTCACTTTTGTAAATTTTGGTCACTAATTTATTTACAAATTGGGTTTGAAATATGTCCTTTTTTGTAAAATTCGGAAATTAGCGTACATTTATCACTCCTATTCTCCTTAAAGCAACCACTTCACCAATACATTTTTGTATTCCCCTTCACTTTACACTTCACTCGATTAGTTATAACTTTCTTTACGACTTTAATATTAATCAATTAATCACAATTCATTAAATAAAAACACCTTCAAAATCACGCGTCTGACTTTGGTTGCATATGCAAGTTGCGATCCCGTACGAGTCCGGACTAGTCAGAAATAGTCAGAATCAGTCAGATTTTACTGGAAATCGATCCCGTACTCGGTTCTCTGACTATTGAGAGGACAAAAAAGAGAGCATGATTCAATAATACAAGGTTAGATAATTATTAGGTGTGTACGCGTATTGAGAGGACAAAATTCTCCAGCAGCAAAAGTTCTGAGAATTTAGCAGCATTCGCTCTCAAAGAGACGAAATATCAACAGAAGTACGAGAACGCAAAATTTGCAAAAACTTGCAACCTTCGAAACAGCTGATCACTTGCACAGTTGCCACTGGTGATTAATTTGGCAATTTATTTTCTGTTTGGTACATTTTCCCCCGATTTGGCATTTTATACAATTGAATAGTTTTCGATAAGAAAAATCTTTTTAAAATACAAATTAATTATATGAATAAGTTATTTTTCTCATAATTATTTGTGATATCACATGGTGACGCATTCAAAAACAAGAGTATCTCCTCCAAACACCCATCATTGATCCAAAAACAATGTAATAGATATAGCTACAGATGTAGCTTTAAAATTATAAAATTTTCATTTCAACAATCAACCTACCAAAACCGAAAACTTCAGCAAAACAACATTTCAGCATGCTGCATTTGAATCTATTTTGGTATATTTAAAGGTAAATTATGGTCCAAAGGAAAAATGTCATACGGCAACCATGGTCAGCACACACTAAAGTAAACAAACTGGAGATTAATAGCAAATTAGCGAAAAATAAGCACAACCAACGTTGTGCATATTAAATTTACTCACTTTTTCGTTGTATACTAGCATTAATAATAAAATTTGCAACAAATAACTCAAAAAGGCCATATTTTCTTTTGTTTATTTACAAACATGTGTTTGTGATCAGCTGATTTTCTAACTTGCAAGTTTTAGCTGCGAAAAATTTTTCCAGCAAAAATTTGCAGCTCTTTCACATTCTGCTCTCTCAATTTCCCCTACTTTGCAAGTTTTTTGGGTACGAGAACGCAAAACCAGTAAAAGTTTTCTAAAACTTTAGATNATTCAATAATACAAGGTTAGATAATTATTGACAGCTGCGGTTTGACACTCCCTTACAAAAGGTTGCATTTACGAAGGACAGAGAAAGGGCAAGAATGCAATCCCTTGTTGCGAAAATGGTAGTAGAAAAGTACGCAAAATAGGCAATTAGTAGTGAAATTCCTTTCGTAAATTCTAATGTATTTGCAGGAAGTCTGGCATTTTAAACGAAATGTTTGTGTGTATCTATGTGAATTACGTAATTTATGTGCTATTCAAATGTATAAAAACTGCAAAATGACTCAAAATTAAAATAAGACTACTATGAGATTGATGAAACATCCAATTTAAAAACAGTTTATGTTTTCATCAGTTAAATATGCTTCATATGCATATGCAATTAAACATATTGCACAAACGCTCATACTTCTATTTCACACCAAAGCTACACTGTTTCCATGTAAATGTGCAAAGAAGCAACACGGTGCCACTGCTAAGGGAGCGGTGCGAGAGAGACAACTGTCAGTTTATCGAACCTTGTATTATTGAATCATGAAAAGAGAGTAAATACGGTTCTCTCTCTGTCAGAAGTTACCAGCAGTGTTGCCAGAACTTTTTGGGCCGACCGGCTAGATTGGCAAAAAAAAAACGGCTAAAAACGGCTAAAATATTTTAGTGAAAATTCACATGCTTCATTTAAATAAATCGCAAGAAACGAAAGACTAGTTAACACCATTAATTTATATCGAGTGTATATTCCTCATCATCAAATGAATCACTATTGTATATATCACCTGAATTCATTAATTTTAAGAGATCGTCATCTACAGTAAAATTATGGCAGCAGTTTACTTCGCGTTTTAAACCGTATCTTATATATAAAATAGCGTTTAACGTTTTAACGCACATTGGATTTCTTTGCTTAGTTTTTATTATATTCATTGAACTAAATATTCGCTCTACTTCTGCATTACTTATAGGCAAAACAAGAAAACTAAAAACTAGGTTGCAAAGGTCAGCAAAAGGGTTTTCTCCTAGG
>NW_016158229.1:10801-31609 GCF_001687245.7 Rhagoletis zephyria | reverse complement strand
GTTTTAATATATTTTAAATAGATTTGGATCGCAAAATTTCTTAAATATATAGTGTCAAAATATATTCGAAAGACTGCACTTAAACTCTCTTAAACGTTATCTGCTCTTGGCCAGTTTTCTAAGCTTCATCCTCTGACGAATCGTTCAACCAGAACTCCGTTGTACTAATTAAAATTTTTTTTCCACGTTTTCATAAACTCGATTTCTTTTTATTTCTTTTTAATTTGCACAAATTTACATATGTACATATGTATAAGCACACTATTTAGTTTGCTAGATTTGTAAACAATGCTTCTCGGCGGTGAAAAATATACTATTGTGAACAACCTAAACGAGCGAAATTCACAATAGCGCTATTCTTCATCGAATGAGCGCCTTAATACCAAATGAAAATTCGATCAGCACTTTCGATCACAGTCGAAGATCGAATGCAACTCATAATAGGGAACTATGTGTTTCTTTAATAAATAAGTTAAATTATATATTTTAATAGTGTTTAAAAAGTGAGAACAGGTGATTTAGTGAATCTTTGTCGGTGTAATTGCCCATAGAAAACAACGAAATTTAACAAAAGTTTTTTGTTCATAACTTTTAAATGGTTAATAATATTATCTCCCCCCCTCCGGATTGTTAATAGGGGGGCCGAAACGCGTCGTTTGGTACCCCTCCCGACTTTTCCGCACCTTTTTTAGGGGTTGTTACCCCAAACTAGAGAATTACCTTAAGTTCATTTATTCCATTCATTTGCGTGAAATTCATCAAAACATAGTGCGGAAAGTGCAAGTGTTGTTTGCAAATAACTCTTTAATTAATTAAAAATGTTAATTTCCGGTCTCGGATTGTTATTATTGGCGTTAAGACGCGTTGACTGATACCACTCTCGAAATTTTTCCGTCCATTTTGACCTACCTTCGCTAGAGTGCACTTTTACCCTTTTCAATGTTACTCTCTCGCACTGAGCGAATTTTTATTTTTTGACAGTTTTACTAGTCGGAGTCCGAGTAATACGGGATTGCACCTGCAAATCAAATGGCGGAGTTCAGCTGTCAAACTCCAAAATATGCAAAAGAATGAGAGACAAAAGAAGATAGGATATAACCCAGTAAGCATTAAAAATATACAAAGGTGTTCTCTGCAAAAGGTGTTCAGCTCCTTTTCTTCGCAAAACAGAAAGGAGAATTCTACTGCCTGAGGGTTATAATCCCTAAGTGCGGCCGAAGGCCGCCTACGCAGAAAGGTGTTCTATGCAAAAGGTGTTCGGCCCCTTTTCTTTGGCAACACAGAAAGGAGAATTCTACTGCCTGAGGGTTATAATCCCTAAGTGAGGCCGAAGGTCGCCTACGCAAAATTGTGTTCTCTGCAAAAGGTGTTCAGCCCCAATTCTTTGGCAGCACAGAAAGGAGAATTCTACTGCCTGAGGGTTATAATCCCTAAGTGCGGCCGAAGGCCGCCTACGTAGAAAGGTGTTCTCTGCAAAAGGTGTTCAGCCCCCCTTCTTTGGCAGCACAGAAAGGAGAATTCTACTTCCTGAGGGTTATAATCACTAAGTGCGGCCGAAGGCCGCCTACGCGGAAAGGAATTCTACGCAAAAATACATTTGTTAAAAAGAACATTTTTTTTTATAAAAACTTGTTTTTTTCTATTTTTAATTAACTTTTTTATTCTTTATTCAAAATCGCCCGATATCTAATTTGGCATAATTTCTTTTATTAAATAATCCCACGTTTTCTGTTAGTTGGGTCATATTCCACTTCAAACTGCTCAGTTTGCCTAAGAAAATTCTGTTTTTTTCCCTTTTTCAAACGGTTCCCTAGGGGCCTGTGGGAGGAGCCCAAGGGGGGAATACGCCTTTTTAGAATGCGGGGACTGTCCCCTTTCTAGTGGGGAGGGTTTGAGGGTCTCCGCCCCTCCGGCTCCGCCCCCACCCTAAAAACGATGTGAGCGCTACTAAACATTTCCCTTGCATACAAAATAAGAAAATAAAAAAATAACATGATGCTCTCGTGATTTTTATTATAAAATAAAAAGAACAATTTCAATGAAGTCTCATTTAACATTACATATTTTATATATTTATTTTTAATAAAAAAGGTGCAAACCACGTAAGTAAAAAAATTACCAAGCACTGATAATGATTTTTCGTTTGAAGTATTATTAAATTGGTATAAATGTGGGAAAGAAAATGCACCGATTTATTGTTTTAATATTATCAAAGTGGCAAGGCCTTTGAGAATGCTCACAATTTATGAAACTTCAAAAAATTTTATAATCCGTCAAAAGTTGTTTATTGAAACCACCTTCTTTTTTGTATCATGGAAAAGCACGATGCAATAATCGAGGCATGATACAAATTAAGAGTTTCAAACAAATCCAGTAATTTTTTTTACAGTTGGTCCGTTAAACCGTTCGCTTTGCCAAATTCATTCGCTTCGCAAGTGATAATACCGCCCTTAATTTTAGTAATAGTTTTTTTAATTCGATCGCCATATTGGATCCGCCATTTTGAATTAAAAAAAAATTGACTTCAGATTCGTAATCGGCGACCTCAAAAACTCCAGAGTGCGGGTTTCCAAACCAATCCAATAATTTTTTAAAAACATTAATCGCCACTTTGGATCCGCCATCTTGAATTTTGAAAAACTGACTTCAGATTCCTAATTAGCAAACCCTGAAACCCCCCTAATAACAAGTTCCAACCCTTGACAACGCGTATATCGTTCAGTATCAACGTTTCAATTTTATTAGTCTCTTTTCGAGCATATTTTCGGGCTTTAGGTTCACTCTAACTACCCAAGACAGGTTTGTAATTAGGAGAATGTTCGCCAATAATACCAGAGTAATTATATGCAAAAACCACATTTTTACCTAAATTTTAACATGTCAAGAAAATAAAAAATTGAGAACAGCGTTTTTATAAAAAAAAAATTTTCTTTTGAATAAAAAAAAAACACGTCTCTCTTTTTTTATCACAAATAATAATTTGCGGTAGCGTTTATGAATTTCCAAAAAAAAATTTTTTTGAACCGCTAATGTATATATATTTTTATTTTTCATAAAATCAAACAAAAAACAAAAACATTTGTAATTTCAATTTATAAATAACATTTTTTGTGCATAAGTATTTTGCAAAGTAAGTATAATAAATAGTAATTAATATGTTACATTTGTACCTGTACAAAGAGCATGTAAAACTACTACTGAAAAGTATCTATTTTTCAACAAGAATCTGTATAAATATACGTATAAGATGTTCAGGATTTGATTTTGAACTTAGGATCTTTAAAATATATACATATATACACATATAAAATGTTTAAAATTGCAAAAATTTTCAAACTAAATACATTTCCTACTAATAATAAACAGTATGGGCTCACATTTTCTTTATTTTAAACTTTTAATGTGTAATTTTACTCTTCGCGACAAATGTGGTATGTAAAAGTAAACAGGCAATGTTTAGTTTTATTACACGAAACTGGTTACCTCTCTTAATATGCGCAAATAAACAAAGTTTTTTAGAGTGTATTTAAAGTCTTTTCAGTAGGTTAGGTTAGGTTAAACGGGCAGCTCTGAAAAAAAAGAGTTCACTCGGAGGCCGGAGAGGCCCATTGTGATGCCCATGGGGGTTACCCCAAGCCTATCCCTGCATGTCTTCGAACCATTTTGATTTTCTGGCGAATCCTAGCAGTCCTTCCAGAGGAGCTTTCTCCAAGATATCCAGATTATCGAAGAAATGGTCCCCAAGAAACTTGAGGCGTTTTCCTCGAAGTGCTGGACACTCGCAAAGGAAGTGCTGGATGGATTCTAACTCCTCATCCCTGCAGCTTCTACAGAAATCATTATGCGGGGCTCCGAACCTGGAAGCCATGTGGCCAATGGTCCAGTGTCCCGTTAGTATTCCTGTGAGAAGCCTGACGTTTGACTTTGAAAGCCTTAATAGACTCCTTGTTCTTCGTTCTTCGAGCCGTGGCCAGAATGATCGCGATACCCTGCACGTGTGAAGGTTTACCCACCTACTGTTGGTAGCTGCCCTGGTCAGTCTCTCGACTTCTGAAGACAGAAATCGCTGGGGGGGTTTCACGATTTGGGTCGCTTCTCGAGCACCATTTCAGATCCCTTCCTAGCACAATCGTCCGCTTCCTCATTTCCCGGGACACCACAATGTCCCGGTACCCAGTAATTATTGATTATGTGTTGCTGTAGAGCTTGTAGGGATCTTCGGCATTCTTTAACGCATAACGAATTAGTCGTTGCCGACCCTAAGGCTTTGATAGCCGCCTGACTGTCAACAACGAAGGCAGGTTTAGATGGAGCTAAGTCAATCATGCCCACCAACCTTGCCGCCATATGGATTGCATATATCTCACCCTGAAAAACACTGCAGTGGTCTGGGAGTCTATACGACTCGCTCAGAGATAGCTCCTGAGAGAAGACCCCAGACCCTGTTCCCATATCCATTTTGGAGCCGTCCGTGAAGATGGGTATTTCGTGTCATCGCTGAGAGCAATATCAAATTCCCAGTCACTTCTGTCAGGAAAATGGATATCGATGTTTCGATTGAAGTCAATTTCCGTGACCTGATGGTCACAGCGGCTGTATTCCACCCCCTCTCTCCAGAGGATTGTGGCGTGACCTTTGCAAGTTGTTCGCAGCCTGTTAGACGCTCTGAGTCGTAGAGCGCTTTTAGCTGCGATACTTTTAACATATAGGTCTATAAGGGGAATTTCCAGCAGGGTCTCTAGAGATGCCTGGGGCCTTCAATAAATCGCCCCCGTTATGCATAAGCATGCTTGTCGTTGCACCTTTTGCAAGTTGAATAGATGGGATTTGGTGTCAACCGCCTGCCACCATACCAGCGCGACATAGGTGAGGATAGGTCTAACTACCGCTATATAAATCCAATGTATTATCTGCAGGTCGCAGACCCCAGTCTTTTCCAATAGTAGCTTTGCAGGAGTAGAGCGCGTTGACCGCCTTCTTTCTCCGCTCTTCGGTGTTCCTTTTCCAGGAAAGCTTAGAGTCGAGAATAACCCCCAAAAACTTTGCTTCCTTTGACAATTTGAGATTTGCTCCATTGAGGGACGGAGGTCGGAAATTGTCTATTTTATATCGCTAGGTGAAGAGAACAAGTTCGGTTTTAGTGGGATTGACCCCTAGGCCGTTTCTTTCTGCCCACCCTGACAGATCGTTAATTGCAGATTGTAGAATCTCGCTGACCGTGGAGAGGAATTTTTCCACGACCAGAATGACGTACGTCATCCGCGTAAGCAGCGACCTTAGCGGCTTTCGATGTACGGAGCAGGAATTCGTTTAGCACGAGGTTCCACAGTAGGGGAACCCTATCCCCTCGCCCTATAGATTGTCGTTAGCCAGGGGTTACCGTGGCGCTTGTTCGTTGTAGCATGGTTGGAAAGATCCCATCCGGTCCCGGAGGTTTGTAGGGTTAGAAGGATCTGATATCCCAAGCTACTTTGTCTGTAGTGATAATTTCGTCCACTGGACTGCCTTGCCCTGCGTCACCGCAGCCTGGGAAGTGGACGTCCATAAGGTGTTTGTTTCAAGGCTGCTTTCGGCGTGCCCTCCTCCTGGCTTTTTAAGAAAACCGGGAGGAGCCGGGTTTTTCGAGAGGCACCTTCTTAGTCGCGAGGCATGAGTAGTCGTTTCGAGGTCCTCGCAAAATTTGGACCACGAAACCTTCTTTGCTTTCTTTATCTCTTTCTTGAACGCATTGAAGTTGCGACGATATTCGTCTCAGTCCTCCGCGTTCTTAGTGAACTTTGCTTTATTGAAAGCTTTACTAGCTGCTATCCTGAGCCGCCTTAAATCGGCCGTTCACCACCTTGGGTGTCGCTTAGAAGGTTTGCTCTCGGGATAGGTTGTTATGTAACATTCGTTTAGACTTCGTTAGACAGAGAACCGCTCCCTCCAGTTGGTCCGCTGAAATTGGCTCCACCGTGTACGGTGGACTCGCTCCAGACACCAACTGGCTGAATTTGTTCCAGTTTGTTTTGGATTTAGATAAGGTTTTAGTGTCGGTCTGCTTAGGTTAATGGAGAATACGATGCGACAATGATCAGAAAAAGAGCATTTTGTCGAGACGTGCCAGCCGTCAACACTAACATTGTTCGAGTTAGTTACAAGAGTTATATGTATAACCTCCTCCCTTATTCTGTTGTAGAAAGTGGGGTGATTACCCTTGTTACAGATAGTAAGTTTTGTGGATAATAAGTAACTAAAGAGTGACTCACCTCTATCGTTGATGTTCGAGCTGTTCCACGCCGTGTGGTGAGCGTTGGCGTCACAGCCAGCCACCATATTTAACCTTCGTTGCTCCGCCCAGGCGGTGAGTTTCCTGAAGGATATTGACGGGGGATCGGGTACATCGTATGGCATGTATAAAGATACGAGGATGAGGTCGGGTGCTCCCCTCTGCTCCAACATTGCCACTGTCATGTCCGAATCGCTAAATTCGGGAAGAAAGAGAATATTAGTGCTTTTCTTAACCAGAATACAGCTTCTAATTTTACCTTCGATCTGTGGGGTGAGACGTAGAAAGTCGCTAGTGGATAGACCCGTGACCCTCACCACCACTAGCCCGGGTTCTTGTATTAGGGCCACGTCCACATCGTCCTCACCCATGAAGAGCAGCAGATCCTCCGATGCTGCCCTGCAGTGATGCAGATTAATCTGCACCACGTTTAGGCTTTTAGGATTCTCTTTCAGCATCGGGGATGATCACCCTAAGGTGACCGATGCCATATCTTATTTGGCCGGCTTTGTGACGGAGGATCTGCAAGGATTGTGGACCGATCTTGATCCAAAGGTCCTTGCCGTAACCCTTGTCGCGAGCGCGGCCTCGGACAATCGTCCAGTCGTCAGGGATGACATCCACGTTCTTACATTTGATTAGGGCTAGTGAGGTCTCGTCCTCCACGAGGGGGGGCGGGATCCACACTCGCACTGTCGTACGGGATGGCACCTCTGAGAGCGGAACAACTAGTCGTGCGTTGGCCCAAAGTTCATCTTGGTTGCGGACGCAGTTTGTTAGGAAGTCTAACGACTCCTTTGACTCCCTTTTGCCACTTGGCTCCAGCAAACATAGCAATGTTGTTGTTTTTGGTACGCTGGATTTCGCCAAGTTCCAGGAGCAACCATTTTTCCGTCGGAATCTTTCCTTCCGGGTGAATCCGGTCTATGGTGCTGATACCTAGAGCTCTGGTGCTGAGCATAAGGTCGATGAAGTTTTCACCCGCTTCTGCTCAGGCTGTGTCTTCTTGTCGCCAGACAGTTGTCTCTTTGGAGTGCGTGTAACCGGTCCCTTACCACCGGAGGCAATAGCAGCTGCCGACGTCGAGGCCTTCTCCCCGTCCAGCCGTGGGAACACTGGCCTCGCGGTCTTCGGCACCTTGGGCGTCAGTGATTGCGACGGCTTGTTGTTTCCAACAGCGGACAGGGGAGCAGCTTTCTTCGTCGGCAGACTGCTACCGGCCTCAGAGGGGGGTTTGGTTACAGCGTCCCTTTTTTCGGAGTTGGTGGCTTTTCCAGAGACCGCGGCCACACTTCCGGAAGCATTCGAGACTTTCTCCTCGCGGAGTCGCTCATACTTCCGGACAATGTAGGCATGCTTCTTTTGAAGAGCCTTGTCCCTTGGCGTTAGAGTGGCGGGGTCGCGATCTCGCAGTTTCGCGATGAATCGACGAGAGCTTTTGTACCCCACCTTTCTCTTCCGCTCTTTGTCCTTCTCCTTGTCGTGCTTGGCATTGCCTTGAGGCTCCTTAGTTCGGTTGCAGCTGGTCTCTCAGAATCATCAGACCCCAGACTGAGCTGGCTCAGTGCGAGGGAATCCGCCCCGTCGCGATCCTCCTCATCTAGTGTGAGTGGATTTGAAGATCCTGGGAGCCCGACTCGTCACTTTCGGATTGGCACCTCTGTTGCCTTGCCAATGTTTTTGCCTCAGTAGCTCGCCTATCATCCAAGCCCGGGGCAGACACCTGGATGATAGGGTCAACAGTAGAATTTCGATCGCTGGTGCCTGTGGTCACCACTCCAACGATAGAGTCTCCGGGGATACTCCTCCTTTGCCGGATACTGAGGTCCGGGCTGAGTAGAAATTCCGGGGGGGGGTTGCATTTTATACCTACTGCCAGGTGAAGGTTGTCCTGCCGCCCACTATGGGTCAGACGCAGACCAGGGAGCCGCCCCACTGGGGAACAGACGCTTCTGGATTTGTCGGTGCGTTTTCAAACGCGAAGATTGGGGTCCCGTACGTAGTGGTCCACTCGTCATCACGTTCTGGTCGTCCTGAGCGTTAGTCGATGCACGTCACGTACAGTCCGGGTCCAGTCCTCACTACGGGAGCTCAGCCTTGAGCGAGGATATACCGCCTCGCACCGGTCGAAAGAGCCTCGTTAGCGATAACAGGGACCACCACGCCTTGACGGGCAGTGGGTGAGGTTGTCGTTTGGGAAGGATAGGTTATAGATTCACTTCACTCCCCCATTAGATCCCCAAGTCTTTTCAGTAAAATTCATACAAATTTCCTTAATTAAATCAAATTTAGTGTTTTTAAGAGACCCCCTTATTCTAGAACCCGAATTTTCGTAATTCGTAATTCGTAGCTACGCTACGAAAAACGAAAAATCCACATGCTGCAACCCTTGCGGAAACATGTGCAGCATTGCCAGCTAACAGTTGTTTTTCGAAGATAGCTGAATGAAGGAAAACAAAGTGGAAAGGAATTAAAAAAACACTCATCATGTGCTTGTTTATTATAAAATTGGTTCATTCCCTTTTGATCAGCGAGCACAGTATAGACAGTAACCAACCTTTTTGGGTTGTTGTTGTAGTAGTCGTTGTTTTTGTAGTTATATTCACTCCTGAGGAAGGCACGGGGTTGTGTGCTGCTATTCAATGGCCTTCCTCAGACTTTTTCTTAGATTTCAGGGTTGTGTGCTGCTTATTATTAGATAAATAAATTTAAGCATTTGACAAATCGTGATTTTATTAAAAGAAAATTATAAATGGTGTTGAAAAACCAAACAAACGCTCGTGCGAAAGCTCTATTTTTGTGTGTTGTTAAAATTTATACATGGCGTATTGATGGTAATACAAGCAATGTATTCTTTTGTGGATTTTATGTTACTTGAGAATTTAGACAACGTGCGAGCTGCCAGGTTCTGTTATCAATATAATTAATGCAAACTTTTCCGCGTGGTTGCCTTTCAATAAATAGAATAAACAAATATTCGCAAATAAATTGGATTTAATTTATAACTGACAACTAACGTACGCTTTTTGTTCTTTTCTCCATTTTGATTTTGACTCTTTATTACCGCCAACAAATTTGTGTGTATACATATTTACAAGCTGTCAAAATTTTGCGTTGTCCCACGAGCTAGGTAAAACTTCACAACGAGAAATCTCAAAATTTTTGTTTGGTCTATCCAAATTTTCTCTTTTTTTATCAGTTGGCAAAGGCACTCAGTGGCAGCGCTCCGAGCGTTGAGATAGTAATTTCATGTCAATTAGTAGAAAAGTTCCATGTTGAAAAAAATTTTACATTTCTGCTTATTATTTTATATTATTTTATTATATTTTATTATTTATTTATTTATGCTGTGCCAATTCGTAACTTTTTACTGCTGGAAATTTTTGACAGTTGCTCTGGTTCAAAAGAAGTTGAGCAATTAAAATCAGAAATTATACAAAAAAGACTTGTCTTTACTGACTTTTATTCTTCTAGAACTAAAAGCCATGCATTTATTAGACGCCTTAGTAATAAAATTAGAACAAAAAAAATTCTTCAAACCCGTCAGGCCGGGTTGAAAATTTTCATTTACCTCATAGTTAACAAAAATTTACAATCCGTAGTTTTTTTCATATCTATTTGCAAATGCCGTTTGCACAAAAAAGGTTATGAAATGCGTTTTATTTAAATCGTTTAGAAAATGAGTCATTTATGTATTCCATTTTATGTGGAATTATTCAATAAATTTCGTTTTACACTATACTTTTTGAAACTGCTTGGAGTCAATTATTTTTTGTTTCTTAAAAGCAACCCTGCGTGCTTGGAAAGCGTGTGCAGCGTTGCCAGGTTGACGTTTTCAACGTCATTTGGACGTTTTTTGTATGTTGTTGACGTTCGGACGTTTTTTGTGCAAAAAATGACGTTTTTTAACTTCTCACTTTTAACTGATTTTGAATTATTTTTTTAATAAATCTTTACAAGCTTTGTTTTTTTTCGCAGCAGCTTCTTCAAAAGGTATTTATCCTTTGAACGCAAATGACTTAAATACGATGCAAACCAAGCGTGCGCCAAGTTTTTTTGGATTCTTGGGTTAAGGATCCCGCGTTCAAAGGCTGGTTTTGTAAACACTTGAGGTTACGAGGCTTATTGCAATGTTTGCAATTGGTAGGGATGCAAATTTTGGGGAGTAACATCGATACATCGATGTTTCGATGCATCGGACAAATGAACATCGATGCTAAAATACATCGCCACAAAATCATCGATATATCGATGGGTTTCGATGTTTCCAAATTTGTTAGGTTGTAGTCACATTGAAAGGAAAATTTAATACTTTTCAATTCATACTCTTTGTAATTCAATTAGAAAAATACTTACATATGGATGTATTTCCCTGTATTTCTTTAATATTCCTCTGCCCTTCCTATAAATATAATAAAAATGCATGCCGTCGTAAGTTCGCCGAGCCTAAAGTTCCAAGCCCCAAATTCGTTGATATTTCAACGGGAACCCGGTCCCTTTTAATGATTATGTACGCATTTTTAATATCGAAAGATAAGAGTATACACGGAATTTCTGAATTTTCCCCAAAAGAATAAGTAATAAAATTCATGGGCAGTCAAAAAATTTTAGGAGCATAATGGGTAAGTTGAATTCACTAAATCATCACACTAAAGTCGATGTTAAAACATCGCTGAAACTGGCATCGATGTATCGTCAATTTAGCGATTTTAGGAAATTGTAAACATCGATGGCAAACATCGAATTTTGAACCGATATTATCGATGTTTCAAAAATATCGATGCATCGTTTGCATCCCTAGTTAATTGGACATTAAAAGCCAAATCAGGAAGAGCTCATCTATTGCAAAACGCACGTCCGCAAAAGCACCAAAAAAGCTGGGAACAAATGCACAAAACCTACAATTCTCGAATTAAAAAAAAAAATACGGTCGATAGAGACCATTGAGGTGAACATAACGATATATATATTTTTTTTTGGTAAACAACAATTATTAAAGGTAAAAATTCAAATTAAGCATTTTTTAAATTAATATTTCTCGAAAACCTATTCAAGGATTTGGAAAATTTTGATAGAGAATCTAATCCTCATTAATTTGATATACGTATTTATACATATATTTACCTTTTATAGTTTTCACAAAAATCGAATTAATGTGGAAGAAAGTATACAGTGTTTTTGTGTATAAACCTCTTTTTGCGTAGGCGGCGTTCGGCCGCCCTTATGGATTGTAACCCTCACTAAGTATAATTCTCCTTTCTGTATTGCCATAAAAAGAAGGCGAAGTATTTCTGCGCAGAACTTCTTTCTGAATAGGCGGCCTTCGGCCGCACTTAGGAATTATAACCCTCACAAAGTAGACTTCTCTTTCTGTGTTGCGAACAAAAGGCGCTGAACACCTTTTGCAGAGAACACCTTTCTGCGTAGGCGGCCTTCGGCCGCGCTTATAGATTACAACTCTCACAAAGTAGAATTCTCTTTCTGTGTTGCGAAGAGAAGGCGCTGAACACCTTTTTTTATATATATATGTATATCAAATTAAATTCTCTATCAAATGACATAAAAAGTTTCCAAATCCTTGAAAGGTTTTCGAGAAATATTAATTTAAAAAAATGCTTAATTTAAACTTTGACCTTTAATAATTGTTGTAGTTGTTGTTTCCCAAAAAATATATATATATCGTTACGCTCACCTCAATGATCTCCATCGATCCCAATATGAATTTTTTTAATTTGAGAATTGTAGGTATTCTACATTTATGCCAAAAGCTGTAGCAGCATAAAAAGTTAGAAAAAAGTAGGCGACTTTTTTAAGACTTCATTGAAAATGCAATGAACGCAAAAAAGGCTGAAATGTTGCTATGTTCCTTCTTATCAGAACGTAGTTTAGCATTTTCATCAACCGACCACCTAACCAAATGTCTACAAGAGAAAAAAAATATTAAAAATCAACGCGATTCTTTAGCAATTTAAAACTTGGACATTATTACCCTGGAAAATACTGGGCTATCAAACTGCATACTCAAAAAAAATTCTTAAAAATCTGAATAAAAAGTTGAAAATCCAGCTGAAACTTTGCAGATTTTTTATAATTTTTGCACAAAGCTTGTTATATAATGAGCTAGGCTTTTATGGAAAAATAATAAACATTAAATAAACAAAAGAAAAACAGCCACAATCGATCAAAATATTGATGACTTAATCAGGTGATCACAAGTGTAGATATGTATACAATTTTGTTTATAGGTGCAATCCCGTATTCCTCGGACTAGTAAAACTGTCAAAAAATAAAAATTCGCTCAGAGCGAGATAGTAATATTGAAAAGTACGGGATCGCTTTCTAGTAAAAAATGGTAACTTATGTCAACTTCAACATAACCTCCAAATTTTGGTTGTAAATTTTTGCTTATTTTGTATGTAAACACACTCAGCTCACACATGTAAATAACCAAAAACACTTTCAAATTCATTAGAATCCACTTAAACAAGTAATTAAATACTTTTCAACATGAATTAGCAGAGTGCACTTTTCTTTTGTTTACAATTTGGTTGCCAAACACACTACAGCTGATCGTTTGACACATTTACCAGAATTTACCAGCAAAAAATTCTCGGACTAAAACTGGTAACTTCTGACAGAGAGAGAACCGTATTTACTCTCTTTTTTGTCCTCTCAATAGTCAGAGAACCGAGTACGGGATCGATTTCCAGTAAAATCTGACTGATTCTGACTATTTCTGACTAGTCCGGACTCGTACGGGATCGCAACTTATATTAACGATCTCAAACCAGGTTACAATGAATTTTAAATGTGCTCTGTCGAAATGACATTTTAATATACCTTACATATATACTTGTGTACAATAAAAATTTAATAAGAACAATTCTGTGTGCATACATTTGAAAAAGACGTTTTTGGGTAGGAAATGACGTTTTTTCAGACCGAGAGGGACGTTTTCTCATGCCGAAGACCTGGCAACACTGGGCGTGTGTACCATTATTTCATCCCTAGTATATTCATCCCCGAGGAAGGCAGTCGCCAAATTCACCGAAGGTTGTTTACTTGTTATATTGTGTCAGCGAGTGACGGTGGACGTGTTTTGGCGTTGCGTTCCCTAACTCGCAGGAAGTTGCAAGAATTTACAGGAATTTACCAGCGTTCCCGTACTCGGTTCTTAGGCTTCTTTTGCTTTTTGACAGTTTTACAGGTTTTAACCCAGAAAAGTTGGGGAAAGCAACTGATTATTTTGAGGATTAACTTTTTTCTGCGCACTTGCACATTTGAATGTGCTGTACCTAAAAATTTTTTTGAAGTAAACTTTAAAGCAAATACTACAGCAAATTTTATTTGCTCGCTTGTTTCTCCGTTTGATTTTAAAGAACACCTTCCCTGTCGTGATAAGGATAGCAGGTGAGTGGTTTTGCAAGTTTAATTATAAGTTGTGACATATTTTGGTGAACTATTCCTGTGCGTTGGTTTTAACTAAAAGAAAGCCTGCCGCGTACGGCAGCAAAAAACACTAAAGCCGCAATGGCGTCGTTGTCGTCGAGGGCGTCATCGGCTGACGAGTTCGAAGCCTTTGCGGGTGCCAATTTGGCCACGGGCAAACGACTTAGAAAGAGTGCGGAACCCCATGTAATTAAAAAAATGCTACAATCTCAAGAGCTGTGCAAATTCAACTTTGACTCAGGTGTAATCAGTGAGGTTAGGGACGAAAAATCTAGCGAATTAAGTGAAACGAGTGAAGATGTGCAATTAGATAACCCCTGCAAAAAATTGTACGACTAATATCTAAAGAGAGTATTCCGAGATTACTCTCAGTCGGATACGATTGGGCATTAATTAGTCGCAACTAGTCTCATACGGGTGATAATGGAGGTCAATTAGTCTCGACTCATCCCTTATGGGTATAATTGCAGATCATTTAGTCCCCAACTCATCTCTAACGGGTACTGTTAACGATTTAATGATATGTACGCACTTAGTCAATGAAATTTCATGTGCGGCGTTGGCACACGGAGAGAGTATTCGTCTAACCAAACTGAACAACCCGGTTCTAATCTCAGCTGGCGCAAATTTTTATTTTTATTTTTTCAAAGTGACTAGTCGCTTTTTGTACCCTTTTGGGTATAAAGGTGAACAATTAGTCTCTTCATAGGACATGCTCGAACAAAAGCGAACATTCATTCCATATAAAGAGATCAAAAGTGGTATTAGTCGCATGTTCCTTTGCCATTGCTCGCGGAGTCATCCCGGATTAGTCCCATTTTTTGCAGGGACGGGACAGGTACGAATACCGATAGCCCGCTATTGGAGTTGACTAACGGACCGCATGTATGCACACTGGTGGCGAACAGCGTTAGCACCAATGCTAACAATGACACAATATTGTACCCAGCAAACTTTTCTGGTGTGTGTCTTGTACTAGTAGACTCTTCACAATGTAGTGACATGAATAATGATAGGATCACTAACGGCTTAATAAAATCAAAGTTTTCAGGATCAAAGACATTGATTTAATTTATGCCATTGGCAAAAGCCTCTATAAAATAACCTTCAAAAATGCAGCGTCAGCTAACAACTTTGTACTTAATGACAAAGTCAAATCTCTGGGCTTAAGAGCTTTTGTACCCAAGACTGCATTTGAGACGTACGGAGTAGTGAGGGGTATTCCGACTTGGTATCAGGAGGCAGAGATAAAGGCTAATGCCATCTCTACCGTCCCCATCGCCACAGTCAGGCGCTTCCCGCGCAAAAACCAGGACAGTGACTCATACACTCCAACAACGACCATGAAAATGGGCTTCTCGGGAAAAGAAATCCCAAAATTCATAATCTTCGATTATACCAAATTATATATTGACTTTTACGTTCCCCCGCTTAGGCAATGTCTCAACTGTGGCAGGACGGGTCATACACAATATGCCTGCAAATCTAAGAAACGTTGCATTAAGTGTGGTCTCACCACATGTGACGAAAATTCTTGCAAAAAAAGTGCATTTTATGCGGCAGCTTAGACCATGTCCCCACAGATAAGCTCACTTGCGCGGCTTGGGGAAAAGGAGCGCACCATTAACCATAATAGAACCGTTAAAAACATATCAAGACGCGAAACAATCAAAACTTACTTTGCGGCCAGTGAAAATCGCTTCGAACTTCTTGAAGTGGAGGATTCAGACTTTCCGCCACTCCCGTCTGGAAACGAAAACAACCAAAACAGAGACATTAATGTTACCAGAAAACTTACTAGGTACAAGTATAGCTCTGTGGCACGCAGCCGCAGTCCCAGAAAGTACAAAGCAGCTCCAATGCAGCCTGCCACTAGGGAAAGTAGGGTAAGACACCCAGAGATTCTGTGCTAGAAAAGCCAGAATACTTGAAAGGACGGGTAACTGAATTGGAAAAACTCTTGTCTGAATTGTTCAAGTTAATTAACAGTGCATGTGCCAATGAGCACATGCAAGGAGTCCTAGGGAAGGTTCTAGCCCTAAAGCAACAATTTGAGCGTAATTCGATACAAAACGAGGTTGACATGATCAGTATGGGTACAGACATCCCCCTCAAATATAACATATGAAAATTTGCCAATATAACTGTCAATCACTAAAAGCTAACATCAACAACTTTGAATACTATCTAAATCATTATAACAGTGACATAGCATGTCTCAGTGAAATATTCACCTCCAGTGAGCAACAACACAGAAACATTATCAACTACAACATAGAAAAAAACCGAGAAGATGGATATGGCGGCGTCGCCATAGTCCTTAAAAAACAGATTACATTTCAAAAATTAAATTTCTTATCTAACTTTGACATACTGATCATCAAAACCAAAAACCTTAATCCAAACTTAATTATCTGTGAAGTTTACTTTCCTCAGAACATCCTAATAAATGACTTTAAGAGCGAAATTCAGAGACTCCTTACATATCTTGACCAGTTTAGCAATGTCCTTATTCTAGGAGATTTCAACGCTAGGGCGAGAGCATGGGGTGACCACATCCAATCTTGTCGGGGAAATACCCTACATAAAATTATTTTAGAACATAATTTCTGGCATTTAAATGATGGTTCGTCGACATTCAAAAATGACATGCTGGCTCCTAATGGGTCAGTGCTTGACTTGTCAATTGCAAATAGTAACATTCAATTTGTCTGGAAGGTCGACCCAATCAGGCTAGGAGGAAGTCACCATTTCCCCATTCTCATTGAATCCACTGCGGTCATGCATCAGGGACGCAGGTTCCTATCCCAAAAGAAGCTATTTGCCAATCTACAACTAACCAATTTTGATCCAATCTTTACTGACATACATAATCAGTTCCGAACAGAAATTGAGGCTGCCACATATACGCTCAGTGCCAACAGATCCCCGAAAGCTTGGTGGGATGAGTCTTTTGACAAGGCCTTCCGCTTTCTCAAAATTGCGTCTAAAAAGGGCAAAGCTGTACCATCACCTGAAAATTTTGAAGAACTGATCAAGCTCTAAGCAGAGTGGAAAGTCAAAGTTAAAATAGCAAAAAAGAAAAGCTTTGAAAATAAGATAGATGAACTGAACGTTGCTCCCTCAACCAGAAATGCATGGAATTCGTGAAAGCTTTGAGAGGCGTCTTTAAAAACACAAACAACTCACAGTGGTCTAGCGACAACGACAAGAACTTCTTAGCCCTACTCAAAAGCCAAGTTCCCTCTCACAGCTCCCATCTACCAATTGATAAAGAACTAACTCCCGCCCACGCCCTAGCAATCACCTTTGACGAGCTGCACAAGAACATACACTCCAAAAATAATAGTTCAGCCGGAGGGGTAGACCTAGTTACATGTAAAATGTTAAAAGCTCTACCAGATGTCTCACTTAACAACTTGCGTACTGCATTAAACGATGTCTTCCTGACAAACCAAATCCCAAAAGAGTGGCGCACCATTAAAGTAGTACCCATCCCTAAAAAAGATAAAGACCTTAGTGATTTCAGCAATTTTCGACCGATAGCCCTCATCTCAGTCTTTCTTAATTGTATCAACCTTTGCATAAAGGACAGAATATCCAACTACCTTGAGGAAAATGACATAATTCCCAAACGATCCTTTGCGTACAGACCGCATAAGTCAGCCACAATCTGCGTCAATTATTTATTACATGAAGCCGCTGTCCTTAAGCGACAAGGCAAAAAAGTAATCATATGTTCCTCAGACATCAGTAATGCGTACAACTGTGTTAATATCAGTAAGCTTAGAGACATCATGGTCCAAACAGATATCCACAACGCATACACTGAATGGATTACCAACTTCCTTTCATTTAGAAAACTGCAACTTGGTAGAGAAACCATATAAATCCATGATGGTCTTCCTCAAGGTAGTTGCCTATCACCATGTCTTTTCAATCTATACACCAAGAACCTTCACAGTATTCAGGACTCAAACACTAAAATATACCAGTATGCGGATGATTTTCTGATCATGTCATTCCACGACAGTCTTGAGCAGGCAACAGCGAATTTATGTCACAAACTAAATGACTTCGCCTCCAAATGTTCACTCTCAATCTGTCCTTCAACGCGGACAAAACCAAGTTGATGCTTTTAGGCAGAGGCAAGCGCACGATAATAAGCGTTCAATGTCATAACTGCACAATTGACAGGTACACACCATCAAGTTTCTTGAAAGGCACATTAGTGCTTCATTGTCTGTTCAAGAGCATTATACCGACACAATCCGAAAATCGTATAGAAACGCCAATCTTTTCAAATGCATCACTACAATCAAAGCTGGACTACATCCCCAAGTCGCACTCAACTGTTATAAATCTGTTGTCAGGAGTAAAATTGAATACTGTAGGTAATCCACATCGAACTGTTCGAAATCTGTCAATAAAAAAATTCAAACTTTCCAAAATAGTTTCTTAAGGAGGAGTCTGGGTCTCACACCAGCCACTCCAATCCCTCTTATCTATGCCCTTGCGAATGAACTATCCCGGCTGAAAGGGCTAAGTGGCTCACTGCCAAAGAACTAATTAATAATCTTTCCTCCGATAATTCCTTTAGAGAGCTCATATACAACTCGCCCAACGTTGATTCCAGCTACAGTGCTATATTTAACGAATTTAAGCATATTTTTGACGACCTATACATCGTTGGTGAATCAGCTCAGGCACCGAATCTACATGTAATAACTAAGACGCTGAATGACAAAAAGACCAACCTAGCAAGTGAGGTCATCCAAGCCACGTACACAGCTATTTTAAATGACTATAAGAAATCTAACTTTTGCATTTTTTACACCGATGCCTATGTTGGACCTTTGTCCACAGGGTGCGGTGTCTATAACTATACGGACAAACGTGAGTACACTTTTAAAATAAACTTCTGCGCGTCTTCAACCTATGGCGAATCAACAGCCATTGTTAAAGCTCTTCGAATTGCCAACGAAACCGACTATAACAAGATACTAATATTTACAGACAGTCTATCCGTTTGCAAACTTCTAGCCAAAGACAAGACCAAAAACCATCTGATTGCTGAATGCCACAAACTAATTCAAGAAGCGGACTTTTCCAACGTGACGATCATTTGGACCCCTAGTCATGTCGGGATCTCGGGTAACGAGATCGCCGACTCTTTAGCAAAAACAGCCGTTAACTGTGATAACACTCTAGAATCTAAGCTTACGATCGAAGAGGCGTTAACAAGCATACGCAACTCCATTCACAACAAATGGTATGAAGAATTTCTCGCCTTCTCCAATAACAAGCACAATATCTTTGCACAGATCTGCAAGAAGACCGGTTGTTTAGAAATGCATTGACCGTTTGTCAACGCAAACTATATGATGCGTTTTGCAATGATCTTCTCAAGAACTTTTCTCAGGCACGGAAGAAGGGATATAGGTCTGTAACCGGAAGTGTTAGAGGTAGATTGATTCAGCTTAGGAATCGGAAGGACCACTGCATTTTTCCATGTGTGTGGTAATGAACTCTGGTCTAAAATGTTGTTGTACAAATCTAGCCGTCTGGTTTTAACTTTCTGTGGTAAATTTTTAAGCACTGTGTACGATATTCGGTCTCTGCCATTTATTTTTCCTGACATGGCCTTGATAGTTAAATCGTAACAATTTCAGTGATGGGACATTCGATTTGTTTTGCTGCCAATGCTGGTTAGTTTTTTCACAATATTCAAAATGTTTTCCATCATAAATCTTTTTCGCTAATTTTAATTTAAAATATAGGTCATTCTATACCAAAAACCATATAAATCATTCTTGCAAACTTTGTACAATATTCATAAAAATGAATAAAACTTAAAAAAAATTTCATCAAAATTTAAAACTTTTTATTCAGAATTTTTAGATAGAAATAGATTTTGTTCATGCCTTATATGGAAACAAATGCGCAACACCCTCGACAAAAAAATATTCTAAAAAATCAGCGGTAATTTTTAACTACTTGAAACGTGCACTTTATGATACTAAAATTGAGCGAGCTACAAAACAGCGTACTGACAATTTTTCTAAAAATTCTGAATAAATAGTTGAAATTTTGATGAGAATTTTTTTAAGTTTGATTAATTTTTATGAATTTTGTACAAAGTTTGCAAGAATCATTTATGTGGTTGCTGTTATAGAATGAGCTATATTTAAAATAAAAATTAACGAAAAAGATTTATGATGGAAAACATTTTGAATATTGTGAAAGAAATAAATTAACTAATATTGGTTGTTTGGCACAAACACAGGCTTGCAGAAGTTAAGATTAATGTATGATCTGAAAATGAATTGTTGAAGTTAATCAGCAATCTCTACTTAAAAAGGTCATCTGAAAGGGGGGTGGGGGGTGAAATAACACAAACGGCAATAACGCAAAATTTACTTTATTTCACTTTTAAATGGGAAATAATACCAAAATCTGAGTTTTGCTTTATTTCCAACAAAGGTTGGAAATAAAACAAATTTTGCCTTATTTCCCATTGCTTATTTATACTATTTGTAAAAAAAAAACAGTTTACTGACAGAAGGAAAAAGAACTTTGTTTATTCCAAAAATACAATTAAACCAAGGCACATTGAATAGGTAATATCAGCTGATTTGATTTTTTTCAAATTATTTGTTTTCGAAAATGTCAAATATTTTACATTTCTTCTCACAAAAATTCTAAATTGTTAAAATCTATTTGCATGTGAAACATTTTCCATACAAAACCAGCGATCAAATAGAAGCTTTTGGAAAGCTCGCCCAACTCAGCAGCACAACCGCTGATTACTGGGCCTGGCACAGGATGGATCAATGCTTCGAGAAGCGAACCAATTTACTAAGAAAGAAAGTTGCAACAATTTTCATTTTTTTCAATTTAAATTTTTTACCTTTTTCGTATTTCGGATGGCACGCTTTGATATAGAAGAAAAAAATCAGAACAGTTTTTGGCACCTTCGATACCAGAAGCAACAACAAAATACAGGCAAATGTTGTTTTTGCTCAAATGCTCTGAACCTGTTTGATAGGCCTTAAATTAAACAAAAAATGTGATATAATTCATATGAAGAA
>NW_016158229.1:0-497 GCF_001687245.7 Rhagoletis zephyria | reverse complement strand
ACAGGGACCGCCGCGACGCCGGGCACTTTCAAAATTGTATACTTACAAATCCGTACATTTAACTTGTTCATGTACTACTTTTTGTCAAATGTAACTGGGTGACTACCTACATATGTGCACTATTTTGCTTTATTACTCAAATTGTTAAGTATAAAAGTTGGTCTTATTGCTCAACGAGAAGTGAAATAAAGCAAATTTGTGTTATTTCACATTAAATTGGGAAATAAAACAAATTTGCGTTATTGCCGTTTGTGTTATTTCACCCCCCCCATCTGAAATTGGGCCTAAGTCTCGTAAACAAACTTTCATACTTGATTTGCCAACCTTTTCATTTTTACACATTCATGTTTGTGGCGACGATATATGGGCGATTGCAGCGAAAAGTCTACCGCGAAAAAAATAAAAGTCCTATATCTAACTTATTTATAGGTCGATTTGACTGCTTTTTTGTTGAAGAGATTCCTGCGCTATGGAAGTAGCAGTTCCAAGTAAAAAAA
>NW_016158228.1:148889-151928 GCF_001687245.7 Rhagoletis zephyria | reverse complement strand
CGTTTTAATAATATTTCCGAGAGAATAATTTCTATAAGGGCCAAATTTACAGTGCGTGTTTAACTCTGAATCGGTAGTTAACTACAGATTTTTGTACTGAATTTGGTCCTAAATGAATATATTTTTATGTTTTGTTAACCATACATGAACTTCCAAGTATTAAGCAAATTTTTACGTTTTACCAACGATCACGTAAAAACAGTAAAGTTTGTTTTTCATAATAATGTATGTCAGTGTTGCCACGAGCACATTTTTTTTCCTACCAAAATTTTTTGAAAATTTAGTTAGTGATGCAGCCATATTAAACTAATCAATACCTTAAAAATGACGTTCTCCATTTTTGGATATCTCCTTTAGTTTCTGAGATATTGAGTATAAAGTGTCGTTAATTTAGTAGAAATTTTGATCACATTTTGTCGTATTTCATACAATGTGGCTGCCAAATTGTGGACAAATGACGCTTACGACAAAATTTTACTAAATAAAATCCTTCATAAACTCAAAACTAATAAACAATAAACATTAAAAATTAAATAATTTAAGAATTTTGTGAACTAGTAACATGTTCAGAGACTTTGGAGAAATTCTATCCTCGCGTTTTTGAGAAATTGCATTCCAAACTTCCATCGCGATTTCCCACAACCTCTCGAAATCAACACACCCAGGCGACGAAGTGTAAAACCAAAATAAAGCAGCAGTATGCACACATACACATATACATTGCTTTCAAATTGCGCCGCTGATACCCTCTTTTAAAGCTCAAACAGTCAACGACGTAACGTAGACGTAGGTTGACGCAGACACGATCTACCTTATGGGATTCGCGTGTTAGCGAAAACTCACCACCGCATGGCGGTGACGTTGCCGTTGTTTCTCTCTCTCTCTATCAACAGTAAATTTGATATGCTGCTACGTACGCCAACCTACGTTTACGCTACGTCGTTGACTAACTGCGCTTTTACCCTACATAGGGCATACTCATAACATTGTTCACTAGCGAGCCTTCGAGAACATCGAATATTCTATGTTATTTGTATGCAATGCATTGGAATCAGAACACACAGAAAATGGGCAATAAATTCTGTTCCCAACAACACAAATATCCAATTATACCGAATTCCTGTGCACATACATACATTTTGCTTGCAAACAGAGCTTTAAAACCTGCACGAAATTTCCTTTTATTTCGCTTTTTGGCGGATGTTTTCCTACAAATTGACTGAAAATCCTTATCCCCTTCGGATCGATGGACGAAATTATGTTTCCCTTTCGGAAATAAAAGACGCTTGCTTATTATTAGGGGAATTTTTATTAACGATTTACAACCTTCTGTACACAACCGTTCCATTCAACTCTTCAATCTAGAGCTGGAAAACTATCGATGGCACTATCGATAGTATCGATGATTTTTGACTATCGAAAACATCGATGGTTTTGTAATCACTATCGATAGTTTTCACTCATACATACATTATTCAGTAACATACTTATTTCAGAGCGCAAATGCTGCTTGAAGCAAAAAATCGTTGATAACTTTTGTTTTGATATAATTTTCAATAAAAGTTGTTATTTTTAATTGTTGGACGTTTTCAATCAAAACTATCGATAGTACTATCGATGGTGTCGACATTTTCGATAGTATCGATGGTTGTAACTACTCTACCAGCTCTACTTCAATCGCTACTACCTCATCTCGCTCGAACAGAAACATATGTACATTATTAAATCGAACAAAAGTATTTCTCTTAAGTAGAAGAAAATGTGTAAAATGGTGAGTGCGAAAGGCGACCAAGCGAAATCTATTCACTAAATTTTGTATAAAGAAAGCTTAAGCCATATTTTTCAGAGTACAAAAACAAACGCAACTACCAACGATTCCCACAAGAAGTACGATGAGTTTGTCTTCCTTTTGTCATACTTTTCCCAAACACTAAGGCACTCCGCACATTACGCGCCTAATCTTAGTAGCGTAATCGTTTCGACATGCCGAAACGAATGCATGACGACTCCACTTCTGCACACTACCGCGCCCTGCATAAGCCCTTGAGGCACACACATACCACACGTTATATATTTTCTGGCCGTTCTTTCTCAATGATACACTTCCGCGAATGTTTCTGCAGTAAAATATTGCATAAAGGCTTATAGTTTAGTAAAATTAGCACGAATTTTAGCACAAAATCATTAATTCTCAATTATTTCCTATTGAAGTGACAAATAATTTTTATTTCCAACACAAAAAAGTAAACAAATGACGATTTCAAAACAGCAAGCGCCTTACAATGTTGGGCGCTTCGATTCATGAAGCTTTTATGATTAGGCGAAAACATGATTATGAATTGTAATGTACAGATCATCATTCAAATACATGTGTTCGTAATAAAAGCTTCATACTTTAGTATGCCGAAACGATTACACTGCTATGATTAGGCGCTTAATGTGCGGATTGCCTAACAATACGCGATACGTTTCAATTGCAGCTGAGTGCATACTCGTCCCGAGCAAAACCCAAAGGAATGTTTCCTTCAGTGCTCAGTAAATGAACAGGGGTATTCTCGAAGTATTGCACGTAGCACGGATTGTATGGAATGCAAAAATACTGTTACGATTATCCTCGAAACCTTGAGGGATTTCCTAAATATACTCGGGCTCGTATCGCTGGATTGTTAAATAAATGCTAACGATGACCAAAATGTAGTATAATTAACTTTATTGTACAACAAACAATTTACAATACTTGCTAATACAGTAAAAACACTTTACAATACTTGTTAAAGCAATTACAACGCTTTACTGAACTTGTTACGCACAATTAAACTTATAGCTTGCTTATTCGCAACTCGCTTCTCTGCTCACTTTACTTTTAGCTTGCTGACTTGTAACTAACTCACCTCGCTGTGGCGGCGCCCTTATATACCTGCGCTGGCACTTATGGCAACTCTAGAACATTCTGAAGTTTATCGCTCATTCTCTTTCTCTCGCTGTTCGCAGTGTTCATCCAACTTGACGTTTCTCTTTGTGGAACATTCTACGTCATTC
>NW_016158228.1:136641-144141 GCF_001687245.7 Rhagoletis zephyria | reverse complement strand
AATTAACTTTATTGTACAACAAACAATTTACAATACTTGCTAATACAGTAAAAACACTTTACAATACTTGTTAAAGCAATTACAACGCTTTACTGAACTTGTTACGCACAATTAAACTTATAGCTTGCTAATTCGCAACTCGCTTCTCTGCTCACTTTACTTTTAGCTTGCTGACTTGTAACTAACTCACCTCGCTGTGGCGGCGCCCTTATATACCTGCGCTGGCACTTATGGCAACTCTAGAACATTCTGAAGTTTATCGCTCATTCTCTTTCTCTCGCTGTTCGCTGTGTTCATCCAACTTGGCGTTTCTCTTGTGGAACATTCTACGTCGTTCCTCGAACATTCCGCCTATTTCTCGTTGTTCGCTTTGTGTTGCCGCAGTATTCGCCACAATACTATTCCAAATTCGCAAGTGAACGAGAGTCCCCCCATTGTAAAATAGTACCCCAGTAAAAGAATTATATGTGCAATACTTACGGTGACCATATATATGGATTCAAAATGAAGTACAATTTTTCAAAAATATGCCTACATATATTTACGTAGTATAAAAATATCAAAAGAATTTTTATGATTCTAAATTCTTAATACATTTTAAACTTTAAAAACGAATCACGTTTTGTTCATCGATATTAATTTTTTTTTTACATGAATATTTATAAAAGTATAGTAAAACATATTATAATTACAATAGCTTACACGAAAAGTGAAAATCTTTAAAAGATTATTTTATAGGTCGTTCAAAGCGAAAACAATACCCTATTTTTTTTTTGTACTTTTCGCAGTTATTTGTCAAAAATCGACGTCATGAATCGGCGTAAACGACGAGTTACAAAGGTATTTATGTGCCCTTTACAAAAATATATAATTTGTGCAGATTGCGCTTCAAATCATTTACATTTCTAATCCGGTTTTCATTATCTTTGGCTCAAAATTTACTGTAATGATATATCTTCTTTATCGATTTTTTAAACTAATGAAAAAATAATCAAATAAAACTGCGTATTTGATTTAAAATCTCACTTTTTTCGACTTTGACGACAAAATGCAAATGGTCGCCTGTAGCACTAATAATTTTCATTGAAGTCGCCACAAGTTATATATTTTGGTAAGATGCACATCAATACCCTTCCAGATGTAAGTCGCTTCGTTGATTGGCAGATTTCTTCATGAGATATTGAAGAAAAGCTACGAAAAGTACCAAGAAACACTTTTTTGAAAAAATCCATCCATTGTCCGATAATTTTAAAATAACGAATAAAATGCGGGACAAATGCAGGACACTAGGAAAAAGGCAGTACATTTTCAGGTTTTTCAGGTGTGAAAAACTACGCAGGACCGACCTTTGAAAAACAGTACGGTCCTGCAAAAAACAGAACGGATGGTCACCGTAGCAATACTTCAACTTCAACTTCTTTATTGGCGCTGTAACCGCTTAAGTGATTTTGGCCGAGTCCAAAACAGCACGCCAGTCATTTCTCTTCTGTGCCAACAGGGGATGGTAAAAAAATAAAATAATCGATTAATTAGTCATATGATTAACCACAAGCCAAAAAAAATAATTAATTGGAATTAAATGCAATTAAAAAGCTTTAATTAGAATAAATTGAGTATATTTAGCAGGATAATTATTTATTATTTAACCAAGTTTACAAAAACAAAAGCTTTGGCAAGCGTTTTGTTGCTAAGCGCTTGCGTTTCCGGGTGGCTGTAGCAACAGCTTTTAAAAAAAGGCGCTCAGCAGGCACCGAGGTACCAATTAAATGACAGAATTTTTGCGAAAGTCGGTGAAGTTTTGAGTACACAGTTTTCATTTCCTCCCAAGCGTCGATACAGCTATAGTTCTAGGACTTGAAAATTTAAATAAAATAAAACTAATTTCATCTTGTGGGTGATCCAAATCATCCTCTTTTCGCATTCGTTTGTGTACAAGAGATTTATGAGGGGTCCAAAAATCGAACTCATTTTCTACTGATTCTACACCGAAAGAAAAACAACACGTTTGAAACAAATACTTGTATGTAGCTCTTGTAAAATTGTAAGGAAAAAGTACTTGCCACAACAAGAAAATCTTTAATACAAGGATATCGTGCTTAATTCAACAATTTTCTCATTAGGCATGTTTTATTCAACCATCACAAGCAAATAGCTTAATCTTGGTCAAATAAAACGAAATTAGCTTATTTCCTATGTTAGCCTAATTTTGACAGTTGTTTGACTGCAAATAGTGTCAAAGTAAGTTGTTGCCTCTTTCTGATTGGCTGAAGGAGAAAATGTCTGATGCAGAATGGCAATGCCTCTTGTTCAATATACAAGCCAAGATAGCTTTTCATAAGCCAATATAATTATGTTGGGTAAGTCCTCCATACAAAATAAGCTAATAGCTTAAATTTCTGGACAAATAAAACACGGCTATTGTTGAACAAACAGCGCCGCTCTTCGCATAACAGTTGACACGTTGTTAAAAATAATCAAAAGTAAAACTCTTGACAACAAATGTAAAGTGGTTGGATTAAAAATTTTCGCTGTTGAATTTCAGTTCCAAAAGCCCCGCTGTTGATTTAAAAGTAAATCTTTGCTCCAACAACGAGATTCACAAGCAGTATCGGTACTTCTAAAAGTAAAATTTTTATGACAACGGCATTCGTAATTGATATTACCGCAGAACTTGTTGAAAGAATTAAAGACGCGTAATTTCTGTGGCAATTGTTTTACAAAGCAGACGTTCCTTTCAAGTTTAAAAATATGGATTTGACTATTATAAATGTGTCCGAAGAAATTAGTGAGAATTCATGTGAAAGTCCGAAAATTCCAATATCTTATGTTAAACTTGAAAATGATACTTGGAATGGGGATTATCTAGCGACGCCATACAAATTTTGTCTGAGTGTTTAATTAAATCCGTGGAGATATTAAAAATGATGCACACTCACGATATTGATGAAATTTTTTACAGCAGGACCGTCATCGCAGTCAAAAGATATCAATATAAGTAAGTATTGAAAAGCTTTATATTATCATGTCCTTAATAAATATTACATCGTATTATTTCATAGATTCAAAGCACTTTTATTTGTTCAATTTATTGCATTCAATAATATTACCTCCGCGAACTAGTAAAATATCCAAGCCATCAATATCTGACGCTCAAAACGACATGATAGTATACTTTGTAAATTTAAATAATTTCAAACAAAAATAACACGAATGAAGGAGTGTGCCATCCAAGAAAAGTTTAACTACAGTCCAAAGTTTTTGTTATTGGTGATTCAGTCGAAAATCTGTCAGAGTTTTACGTCTATGTGGATGTCTTACACTACAAGGTACCAACCTTACCTCGCGTCCTGGACCTGGTAGTAAAAATATGTTTCATATTTAATTAAGAATATTCTGCAAAGAGCAAATATATGCCCGGACTTTTTACATGAGTTTATATTTGAAATTGCAAAATTACAAAATATTTTTTCTAAACTAAATAATGTCCAGTGAAAAGTAATTATTCCACCAAAACTCTATTTATAATAACTCTTTCACGCTGTCAAAAACTTTAATTTTTCATCTTAATGAGGAACATAAAACTCCAATAACTTATCAGTACTTATTGCAATAATTATTTTTTTTTAATTTCCAAATATGTACAAAATAAACTTACATTGTTTACTTTATTATCTTGTATACATATATACTTAAAACGTTTAAATAAAAAGTTCTTTCAAACCAAAACCAATCAATTGAGTTTACATTAAAATTTTTCCCAGAATAAGCCAGAAAGATTGCACCTTTTTCCAACAATTTTCACTTTTCTCTTAACAAATTAGTATTTGAATCAATACGTAAGTTCTTTCCGCCAAAGGTGTTTGTCGTTGGAACCTCAAAGTCCAAGTATTTAATTCAACAGCTATATATTTTTATAGCAATGACCTCCACTCTTAAGTCAAATAAAAAGTATTTAAATCAACAATTTATACACTTTTAACCTAAATGCGAAAGTTGTTGTGTTAAGTACTAATTTAGTTAAAAAATCAACCGTCTTTGCGCTGTTGCTTCAAATGCGAGTAGTTGTTGGGTACGATTTAACCAATAAAAGTTGTTCCAAATACATATTTATAAAATTGTTGGATGTACAGATTTTTTTCCCGGTGTAGTGATGACTCGCTACCCGGTTCTATAAGATCATCTGCGCACATTATTTAAGTTCGCAAGAGCTTAACTACGGAGGCCAATGCTAACGGATCTTTACGCAGCAATCGCCGTATTAATAAAGACAAATTCATACTATAAGCCATGATACAATAATTTTTAGAAGGTAGTTTCACTTCTTCTTATCCGCTATAACATCTGACCGATAGCTAACATCTGACAGAAAACGTGTTTCGTATTTTTTGTTGTATCAACTTTTTCAAAAAAAAAAAAAATCCAGCTTTTGACGTTGGAAAAATAAAACAAAGAAAAGCCAAACATATAAGTAGAGAAATTTTCGAATATTTTGTAATAATTTTCTTAATAAAAAATTAACTGCTGCTTTCGTGGATATTGCAACACACGGAATAGATGTAAGGACACAGCTATAAGAGCCACCGCACACCACAGACTTTATCGACCGCCTATTTAAATGATAGGGCTCGCTTGAAATATGTACATCTAGATGTATGGAGGTGCGCACATTACACCAGCTTAATCGCTCTGACCAATAAGTTGTGGTGCAATGGAAAGACTAGCGGCCGATTGGCGGCCGATAAAGTCCGTGGTGTGCGATGGATCTAATCCATTAAAAACAAGAAATATTGCTGTTATATTTTCATTTTTATGATTTTTATTCATGTGATTAGCAGTGGAAAAAATGTATGTATAAAATACGTATATTTATATTAAAAATTAAGAGATCAGATATGAAACATATAAATCTTTACATGTTCTGTTAAAAAATATCTAAAATAACAAGCGACAATCCCCAAGTTCTATATCGTAGCAGTGGCCACATTGCGTGTTTGTCACAGACACGGTTTATGTCAAAAATTTTGAAGTGAAACTACCTTCTAAAAGTTATTGTATCATGCTATAAGCCATATCAAATTTTTTAACTTTATGTTAGCAAGAAATGATTCAAAAGCATATTATTTAATGAATTACTACGTGAAAACTTTAGGCGGAGCGGGGGGTCTTGGAATATACTACGCGTGGTCACCGAGGGGGAGGAGGGGTTAAAAGTTGCAAAAAGTGGGTCCCGTATTATGGGTACTTTCCCTAAGTTGCTTGAAAACTAGAGCCAATTTTTTAAGATCAGATTCGGGCTCTACGGGAAAAATCCTATAAAAATCGGGTACAATATTTTTCGCAACAGAGGCAAGTAAAGTAAATTAAAATGAATGAAGTCAGCTCTTTATACATAGTTCATTTAAAGCATTTTTCTTTAAGCTATTTGACCCCAAAATGTTTAAATATTTTCGATCAAATTTTAAAAGCTGCCACTGAAAACATACATAAATATTTTATCTTTAACATGTATCAAAATTTGTACTATGCGAAAAATATAAGTATCTCGCGAAGTGAGCGAAAAAATAAAGTATTTTCCGAAAATATGCACAAACACGTATCACTTTTGAAGTATATGGATCAAAACGGCAACACTGGTCATATCATCAGATCTGTACCGTTAGTTCGATTTAAGAAAAATGAGGTATCAAATTAAAATCCTTGGCCTATAGATGTGCAGTAATGTTTTGTTGAAAAGGGTTATTACAATATGGGTATCGATCAAAATGGTTTTGAAAAGGCTTTATTTCTTTATTATATGTAGGAGGGTTGCCATCTATTTACAAAGATGAATTCAATATAAAGAATAGGTAAAATGAGTTACTACAATACGAATATCAATTCAAATGGCTTTGAAAAACTGTATTTTAAACTACATGTCGGAGAGTTGCCACTTGTTCTGAAAACTTAACTCAACTTTAATTAAGAGAATTTGATAATTTAAATATGTATCGCAATACGGGTGTCAGATGAAAAAGATTAAAAATTAAATGAAATTATTTTAAACAGGGTTGCCACCCGTTTACAAAGTTAAATTTGATATATGCAATAGGTTAAACGAATTACTACGATATGGATATCAATTAAAATGACCTTGAAGGAACTTTATTTCTAAATTGCTTGTACGAGCGTTGCCACCCGTTTACAAAATCAAGTTCAAACTTAAATTAAGGCGATTCGAAAATTGAAATATGTATCCCTATATGAGCGTCAGACGAAAGAGATCATGGAGAGTTAAAAGAGAGATGCCAGCTCTTTACAAAGTTAAGTTCAATGTAATGAATTACTTAAACATGGATATCAATCGAAACTACTTTGAAGATATTTTATTTCTAAACTACATGTAGGAGGGTTGCCACCTGTTCTAAATATTATCTTGAATCAGATAATGAAAATATGCATCACAATACGGGTGTCAGACGTTTTAGTTTAAAATAATTTGAAGAAGGTTGCCAACCGTTTTAAAATTTAAATGCAACTTGAATTTAGGGAATTAGATAATTTAAATATGTAAATTTTTGTATCACACGAAAAGGGTTTAACAAATTTGTAGTTGTTGAACATATTTTAAATATTTAATATTTTACCATCTTTAAAAAGCTGAACTTATTTAAATTATACATAAGTTACTGTATGAAATATTAAAATATGGGTGTCAATCGAAGGGGTATCAGGAAATATTTAGCTTAAATTATTAAAAAGGGCTGCCCCCAGTTTAAAAGATGGGTAGCACTTAAAATGGGTTCAAAATTCAAGCGAATAAATTCTAAACTAATGTACAGTTTTTAACCTAAATATCCTCTTATTATTATCACGTATCTTACGTTTTAGTTTAGCGGTTGTGTCTCCGACACAGCCTGGAGGTCAAGACGAAGGCGCTGGACTGATTCCTTTTTACGATTATTTTACAATTAATCGATTAATGAAGCACAAAACTACGATAAAATTAAATCGTAAATTGAAAGAAAATAATCGATTAATATAATCAAATGATTAATCGCTGCCGTCCCTAGCGCCAACTGACGCCAATTGGAAATACCAGGTGAAGCCAAGTCCTTCTCCACCTGGTCTTTCTAACGAGGAGGAGGCTTTTCTCTTCCTCTGTTACCAGCATCACGGCCCGCGTTCAATACTTTCAGAGCAGGAGCGTTTATGTTCATTCGAACGACAATTTTAATTCGCTACACTATGTCTATATCGGCCGCTGTGGTGTAGTGGTAAGCAGTGCGCGCTTTCACTCATCAGCACCCAAGAATGATAGAATACAAGATTGCGCCAATGAGAGAGGATTTTTGAGCGTAATTTTTGCGTGACGTCATCTTGGTGCAATTGCGAGAGAGAAATGCCAAAACGCATATAAAAATATGTAAACAATGCAGAAAAATGTGTTAATTTTAATATTACATGGCCCAATTTTGCATGAATCAATAAATATACAAAGATTGATTAATTAGGAACACGTAG
>NW_016158228.1:129397-136423 GCF_001687245.7 Rhagoletis zephyria | reverse complement strand
TTTTTTCGTATGCTCACATTCAACAATTGCACCAAGATGACGTCACGCACACAGCTCATTCTGTCAAAATCACAAAGAGCGGATTAGCGGTACCGCGATTGGCGCAATCTCTATTTCTCTCAATCGTGATCAGCACCTGGATTCAAACACTGGTCAAAGCAACATCCCAAAAAATATAGAAAATGGTTTTTTCTTAACAGCGGTCGTCCCTCGGCAGGCAATGGCAAACCTCCGAGTGTATTTCTGCCATGAAAAACAGCTTCTCATTAAAATACAATCGCCGTTCGGAGTCGGCGTAAAACTGTAGGTCCCTCCGCTTTGTGTGACAACATCAAGCCGCACGCCACAAGTCGGAGGAGAAGCTCGGCCAAACACTAACATATGTGTAAGCGCCAATCTATTATTATGTCTATATCGTTGTAAAGCTCATACAACTCATCGTTAAATCGCCTGTGGTATTCACCATCGCCAACGCGTAAAGGTTCGTAAATCTTTCGCATAATCTTTCTCTCGAAAACTCCAAAAGCCGCTTCATCAGATGTTTTCATGCCTCGGCGCCATACACCAGCACAGGTATGATGAGTGACTTATATGTGATTTTTGTACGACGATAGAGGACTTTACTTCTTCTTACTTAGGCTAAAGTAGCACTTGTTGGCAAGAGTGATTCCCCGTTGGAATCCAACCCTGATATTATTATTGGTGTTAATTCCGGCTTCCAAATAAAGGAAGTCGTCTACTTTTTCAAACATGTAACTGTCAACAGTGACGTGGGTGCCAAGACGCGTATGCTCTGACTGTTTGTGTGATACTTCGTTTTGTCCACGTTCACCACAAATGTTTCGCTTTGCTTCTCTATCCAATCCCGAGAAGGCAGAACAGACGTATTCCTTAATTTTACCGTCCTTATCGTCGGCATACGCCGGCAATTGCACGCTCTTGCAAAGTATTGTGCCTGAGCGGTTCAGTTCTGCGGCTCTTATATCTTTTCCAACATCAGAATAAAGAAATCACACGAGAGGGAGTCACCTTGTCTGAAAGCTCGTTTGGTATCAAACGGCTCGGAGAGGTCCTTGCCATTACTGACAGAGCTGATGGTTTTGCTCAACGTCATTTTACATTGCTGTATTAGTTTCGCGGGGATACCAAATTGAGACATCGGGGCATAACGACAAGTTCTCTTCGTGCTGTCGAAAGCGGCTTTGAAATCGACAAATTGATTGTGTGTATCGATCCTATTATTGCGGGTCTTTTCCCAGATTTGGCGTATTGTGAAAACCTGATCTATGGTGGATTTGTTAGGCCTAAAGCCAAACTGATATGGTCCAATCAGTTCGTGGACATTGGGCTTCAGCCTTTCACACAATACACTCGATAAGATTTTGTAACCTTTGCTTAACGGCTGATCCCGCGGTAGTTGGTGCGAATGGCGGGGTCGCCTTTCTTGTGGATTGGGCAGAGCACACTTAAATTCCAGTCCACGGGCATGCGTTCATCTGACCATATTCTGCATAAGAGCTAATGCGGTACCTCATCAGCTCCTCGCCGCCGTACTTGAGTAGCTCGGCTGGCAGGCCGTCAGCTCCAGCAGCTTTGTTGGTTTTCCGCCACGTAATGGCTATTCGTACCTCGTCATAGTCAGGCTTTAGAACATCGACTCCATCGTCATTGACTGGGGGATCGGGTTCGTCTTCTCCACTACTTTCAGTGCTGCTGCCATTCAATAGGGTGGAAAAGTGTACCCTCCATAATTTACGTACGTTCTGGACATCAGTCTCTAGGTCGCCATGGTTGTTCTTACAGGAGTTCGCCCAGGCTTTTCCTGTCGGCCAGCATCTCAAGCTCTTCACACTCATGTATTTCGACCTGTCTCTCTTCTCATTGCGGCAAATACGTCTCGCTTCCTTCTTCAGTTCCCTATAGGCGGCGTTATTTTTCTCTGTGGATTCTCGTCATTCCTCATCGTACCAGTTGTTCTTTAGGGCTCGCTGAAATCCAACTGCGTTTTCGGCGGCGGTACTTAATGTTAGGGAAATGTGGTTCCACTGCTCGTGTATGTCGGATTGTTGAAGAGTTCTCTCAGAGAGAAGATGTGTGAGTCCAGTGGCGAATAAATTGGCCGCCTGTTGTGATTGCAGTTTTCGACGTTAAACTTTCCTTGCATTCTTGGGCGCACATTTTTTGCGGCGGATACGTATCTTGGCTGCAACAAGAAAGTTGTCCAAGTCGATGTTTGGCCCACGGAGTGTACGTACCTCTAAAACGCTGGAAGCATGCCTTACGTCTATCACAACGTAGTCGATTTGGTTTCTCGTTTTCCGATCTGGAGACAGCCATGCAGTTTGGTGGATCTTCTTTTGCTGGAACCTAGTACTACGCACTATCATGTTTCGGGCCCCGGCAAAGTCGATCAGCCTCAGTACGTTATCGGACGTTTCGTCGTGGAGGCTGAATTTTCCGATAGCCAAAGATCCTTTCCTTGCCCACCTTGGCATTAAAATCGCCGAGCACGATTTTGATATCGTTTCGGGGGCAGCGGTCATATGTACGCTGCAAGCTCTCATAGAAGTGATCCTTGGACACCTCGTCCTTCCCTTCCGTCGGGGCATGGGCGCAGATGAGCGAGATGTTGAAGAATCTCGCTTTTATGCGGATTGTGGCTAGACGTTCGTCCACCGGGGTGAACGCCTGTACTCGGCAACGGGGTCTCTCTCCTACCACGAATCGGACATCGAATTTTCAATCCTTTTCGTGGCAACTTTAATAGCCGTCGCAAAGCTTTACGCTTACCTTGCCTCGCCCGTTCATGAAATTTCTTGGATGGCGGTGATGCCAGCCTTTGTCTTCCCTAGGACATCAACACGCAAGGCAGAGGCACCTTCCTCATTAAGGGTCCGGATATTCCAGGTGCATACCCTCAAATCATAGTCCTTTATGCGTTTGCCGCGGTCATCATAAAAAAGGGATCTCATCCGAGGCTTTCTGACCTTTTTCTTGGAGCGAGGCTTTTACGTGGCGGGACCCAAAACCAGCGTACGCGAAACTTTACACCTTCCCACTTTAGCTCGCTCCCAAGCGGGTGTTTGGTTGCTACCCAGAGGATACGTGGATATAAATATCGGGACGTTGTGAGCTACGATTTGAACCGTACGCACAAGAATCACTTGTGGCCACTCCCAGGTGAATGGCAGTCAAAAGCTTTCCACTTCTGCGCACGGAACCATCCTCCTTCAACTTCAACTGGTTAAAATAAAAACCAATACTAGATCTTTGATCTTTTTCCCTATAATTGTGTTCGTTAACTCTATCCAAAGAATATAAAAAACTTTATATATATGCATTAGTTTATAACAAGATAATTTAATTGTACCATAATGTTGAAATTTTTATTTAAAATACTAGCCGGTCACGGAAGCGAGGGGCTTTGCCACGCGCTGAATGTATGCATATATATGTGCATGTGTACTTCTTTTATTATATACATAAAAAATCTTATCTAAATACGTTCTGTAGCGTGGTTAAAATATCTCGCCTTTCCTTTATACTATATAGAAGATTGTAATTTTAAATAGGTGGCAACCCCACCCAAATACTCAAAGTTTTTGCACATGCGAATTTGGTATTTAATTTTTTCATCCAACGGACGGTGAAGATCTTATAGTTTTTAAACAGGTGGCAGCCCTACTCAGAAAAATAATACATTATTATACATCCATAGGCTAAGTCTTTTCATTTGACAGTGACGGTACAGAACTGATGCCTACACTTATTATGATTGAATATAGTAATTTTATTAACAGGTGGCAACCCTATTAAAAAAAATATTAGTGCTTTTCTAGAGGCCAATCCCTTTCTTTTGACACCCCATCTTTTGTAATCCAACGAACGGCGCGGATCTTATAGTTTTTTAGACAGAGAAAGTCTCGCCAAAATCCGTTTAGTAGTTTTCGAGATTACCGCGTACAAAGAATCTCGACTTTCCTGTATACTATGTATAGATTTATACGTGCAAGGAAACAACTTATAGGTTATGGATTATTTTAAAAAAAGTTTAAAAGATAACTTTATTTGTTAGTATTGGATAGTATTTCTATTGTACACTTTTATTTGTTTTACGCTTCGCGACACAGATTTTACGCAAATTTCGTAGTAAAATTTGTATTACTTCCTCATATTTGTGAAGTTTGGCATACTTCAATTTTATTTTATTTTTATTTTAAACGTTATCATTCTGTTTTGACTTATTAAAAATCTTGTTGAGGCGTAGATCTTACAAATTCCCAGTGGTATTAAAGCCCATATTTGCAGCTAGATACTCTAAAAGAAGGTATTTTATTCCTTGAATATCGATATTGTTATTCGCACGGTATGAATAACAAAGTTTTACGGCTAGAATTTCCAAATATCTTCGGTCGAAATGTCTGAAAAATTAGCCAGCAACAATGTTTCTACTTCTGGATATCCATTTTTCTCATTTTCGTGCGATAGAGGGGGCAGTGCTTTAGCGATTTATTTACTAACCCTAAGTACCAAAACCGTTCTCATTTTCGATGCTGGTGTTTCCGACAGGGTAGGAGTGTGATGTAATGTGGAACGATTTGACGGAAAATCGTTCACATTACATTACCAAAACTGTGTTTATTATTATAATTATTTGGGCCAAATTCTTATTTGTTATGTTTGCTGGGTTGGAGCTGCTTCGGCCGATAGAGTTAAAAAAGCAAACAAATTAAATTTTCCTTTTACCCTCCTCAGTGGCGGACCCAGGTAGGGGAAATTGGGGAAATTTAGCCCCTCCCCCCCAAGACTGTGTAACATGTATTTTCATAATATTCAACTGAATATCGTGAAATATCATTACAAGAATATACAACAGGTTTGTCCCACAAGCTTCTTGTAGAAAAACTCGAGCAAAGTTCAAACTGTGAGCGTATATCAAAGAAACTCAAAAACTTACTTGCGGAGCGCGTATATGTAACTCGAAGTGACTTCGAGAAGCTTGGGGAACAAACCTAATGAATGGATGCTTTTAAAAATTTTAATTCATGGAAAAAGTGTGTCAAATTTCACTTGAGTTTGAAATTATAGCTGTGTGCTAAGCTCGAAGTATTGTGTTATTTAAGTAGGCCTATCAGTTTTTCGAAATCACTGAATTTTCAAAATTTTGAAATTATGTACTTAATTTTCAATTTTTAGTTTTTTTTGTTATATTTTCGAATTTGTAATATTTTACAGAGTTGAAAGTCACAACAACTTTGAATATTTTCACAGGTTCAGAAAACAACGAAAATTCCAAAATTTTGAATTCTATAATATCTTTAAATTTCTTGAGATTTCTTATTTTTAGGATAATTTCCAAAATTTCAAAAACTATCGAAATCCGGGAGGTTCTAGAAATTTTGGTAAAAGGAGAATATTTTGAAATGTATAAAATTATTGAGATTTTAGAAATTTTTATATTTTCCAAAATTTTGAGAATTTTATTTATCCTAAAATCCATCCTAAGATGTAAAAATGTGAAACATCACAAATTGTCGAAAAATTATTATGTTCATGTACTCGTGTGTAAAAAATAGAAAATTCTTAGAATTCAAAAAGATATTAACATTTTTGAAAAATTCCAAAATTCTTCAACTTTCTGAACTTTTCCAAAATTTTGTATTGATATAACAAAGTTTGAGAAATTTAAATTTTTTGAAAATTTTGAAAACATCAACATCCAAAAATTTTTGGAATCTTCAAGAATTACGAAAAATATTTAAATTTTCAAAAACGACAAAATATGATAATGTTTTCAACATTCGAAAACTTTTAATTTCGTTTGATCAATTTTGTATATTCGACACTTTTACTTAAAAAAAATTTCTTAGAATTCCTACAATTCTCAAAATTTTTGAAAAATAAAAAATTTCTTGAAATCTAGTATCTATTCATCATTATATTGAATTAATTGAATTATTGGGATTTACTAAAATTTTTCAAACTCACAAAGTTTTGAAAGTTTAGCAAATTTTAGAATTCCACTCAAGTTATTAAAAAGGGGAAACTTAAAGAAATTAAAAACTATTAAAACTCTAAAAATTTTTAATTGCGGTGATTTTTAAATTTATATACACGATATATGTTGAAAAATTTCCTCCCCCGCCCCCCCNGATTAGCGAGTAAAATTCGCTGATGCAAAAACAATAAACATAGTTAACGACAATTACCTTACACTAATTCTGACTTTGAACTCACATTTACATAAATATTATTGAGAAAAATTTTATCAAACGATAAACGTTAGCACCATTTTAAGTATTTTTGTGTACTGCAAATATCGAATATGGAGCTAAAATTTAAGTTATCATCAACAATTTTAATATATATAGATAATATTTTATTAATATTATTCTACAACAAGAAAAAGTGCCAGCAAATGGGACCAGGCCGGTGAAAACTTCGATATATTTCCGATAAATATTAGAGAAGGCATCGATTCGTTCGTCATGCGCATGGTAATTCGATCTGAATTACCTACAAATGAGGTAATTCGCTCTCAAAATTTTGTGTGGCGAATTACGTAATTCGGAAGGTAATTGGCAAGACGAATGACGAATGGGAGAGCGAATTACGAGTAAGAGAGCGAATTACGAATCGCGGAAACATCGTATTATGTTCGCTAATTCTTGTACCCAATGATCTTTTTGTTGTGCCTACGTAGCATTTGTTACAGCTTTCAGTATCATACCCCCTACATTCTATTTGATACACCACATTATTTTGTTGTTCCTTCGGAATTCTGTCTTTTGTTTTTGTGTACAGTTTGCTTATTGTGTTGTGCGGTCTGTGAGCATATGTATATAATATCTTCATTCTGTATTGTTCTCCTGAGCGCGTGGTTATTTGTTAGTCCTGGTACGTAAGTTACTCCAATGTACTTTTTATACCTTTCATGAGCATGAAATGGTATTATAACTTTGGTCCGATGTTTGCAAGTACCAGAATAAAAAGAGATAGACCCATTAAAATGTATACTTAAATGAT
>NW_016158228.1:124556-129318 GCF_001687245.7 Rhagoletis zephyria | reverse complement strand
ACTATAACCTATAGCTCCCATACAACTGATTGTTCAGATATGCGATTTTTCATTATAACTCCTCCATTTATGCAGCTAGGAACATGAAATTTTGCAATACTTCCACCCATTATCAGCAGAATATTAACACAGTTAAAATTACAAAGATCGGGCGACTATAACCTATAGCTCCCATACAACTGATTGTTCAGATATAAAATTTTTCGTTATAACTCCTCCATTTACGTAGCTAGGAACATGAAATTTTACACTGTTTTTACTCACTATGAAAATAATGCTTACAGTGAAAATGGCGAAGATCGGGTCGCTATAACCTATAGCCTCCATACAACTGATTGTTCAGATATAAAATTTTTCGTTATAACTCCTCCATTTACGTAGCTAGGAACATGAAATTTTACACTGTTTTTACTCACTATGAAAATAATGCTTACAGTGAAAATGGCGAAGATCGGGTCGCTATAACCTATAGCCTCCATACAACTGATTGTTCAGATATAAAATTTTTCGTTATAACTCCTCCATTTACGTAGCTAGGAACATGAAATTTTACACTGTTTTTACTCACTATGAAAATAATGCTTACAGTGAAAATGGCGAAGATCGGGTCGCTATAACCTATAGCCTCCATACAACTGATTGTTCAGATATAAAATTTTTCGTTATAACTCCTCCATTTACGTAGCTAGGAACATGAAATTTTACACTGTTTTTACTCACTATGAAAATAATGCTTACAGTGAAAATGGCGAAGATCGGGTCGCTATAACCTATAGCCTCCATACAACTGATTGTTCAGATATAAAATTTTTCGTTATAACTCCTCCATTTACGTAGCTAGGAACATGAAATTTTACACTGTTTTTACTCACTATGAAAATAATGCTTACAGTGAAAATGGCGAAGATCGGGTCGCTATAACCTATAGCCTCCATACAACTGATTGTTCAGATATGAGATTTTTTGTTATAACTCCTCAGTTTATGCAGCTAGGAACATTAAACTTAGCAATACTTCCACTCATTATCAACAGAATTCTTAGAGTGAAAATTAAAAATATCTGGTCACTAGAACCTATAGCTCCCATACAACTGATTGTTCAGATATAAGATTTTTCGTTATAACTCCTCCACTTAAGTAGCTAGGAACATGCACGGTAATCACTCATTATCAACAGAATTCTTAGAGTGAAAATTAAAAATATCTGGTCACTAGAACCTATAGCTCCCATACAACTGATTGTTCAGATATAAGATTTTTCGTTATAACTCCTCCACTTAAGTAGCTAGGAACATGCACGGTAATCACTCATTATCAACAGAATACCTTCAGTGAAAATGACGAAGATCGGGTAGCTATAACCTATAGGCCCAATACAACTGATTGTTAAGATATGAGATTTTTTTCCATAACTTCTTCATTTAAACAGCTAGGAACATGAAAATTCGCACCGTTTTCACTCATTATTAACAAAATGCTTACAGTGAAAATAACAAAGATCGGGTCACTATAACATATATCTCCGATACAACTGATTGTTCAGTTATGAGAACTTTCGTTATAACTCCTCCATTTATGCAGCTAGGAAAATTAAATTTTGCCATACTTCCATCCATTAACAGAATACTTACAGTGAAAATAACCATTTGTTTCATAAAAATTACATAAATACAGCTCCCATACAACTGATTGCGATTTTTATACCTTTCATGAGCATGAAATGGTATTATAACTTTGGTCCGATGTTTGTAAGTACCAGAATAAAAAGAGATAGACCCATTAAAATGTATACTTATATGATCAGAACGTCGAACTGAGTCGATTTAGCCATGTCCGTCTGTCCGTCTGTCTAGTCTCTAAGTTTTCGAGATATCCTGATTAAACTGTGGTACGTGGGTGTATTTTTATATTGTATTAATCATTTGTCGGAATCGGAAGAATCGGACCACTATAGCATATAGCTCCCATACAACTGATTGTTCAGATATGAGACTTTTCGTTATAACTCCTTCATTTATGCAGCTAGGAACATGAAATATTGTAGTACTTGCACCCATTATCAACAGAATACTTACAGTGAAAATTACAAAGATCGGGTCACTATAACCTATAGCTCCCATACAACTCCCCCATTTACGTAGCTAGGAAAATGAAATTTCGCACGGTTTTCACTCATTATCAACAGAATAGTCACAGTGAAAATAACAAAGATCAGATCTCTATAACCTGTAGCCCCCATACATCTGATTGTTCAGATATGAGGCCTTTTATCATAGCTCCACCATTTATGCAGCTAGGAACATGAAATTTCGCACCGTTCTCACTCATTACTAACAGAATACTTACAGTGAAAATTACAAAGATCGGGAGACTATAACATATATCTCCCATACAACTGATTGTTCAGATATGAGGCCTTTTATCATAGCTCCACCATTTATGCAGCTAGGAACATGAAATTTCGCACCGTTCTCACTCATTACTAACAGAATACTTACAGTGAAAATTACAAAGATCGGGAGACTATAACATATATCTCCCATACAACTGATTGTTCAGATATGAGAATTTTCGTTATAACTCCTCCATTTATGCAGCTGGGAATATGAAATTTCATCGCAATCGCAAAGGAACATGCGACTAATACCACTTTTGATCTCTTTATATGGAATGAACTGTTCGCTTTTGTTCGAGCATGTCCTATGAAGAGACTAATTGTTCACCTTTATACCCGAAAGGGTATAAAAGCGACTAGTCACTTTTAAAAAATAAAAAATAAAATTTGCGCCAGCTGAGATTCGAACCGGGTTGCTCAGTTTGGTTAGGCGAATAATCTCTCTGTGTGCCAACGCCGCACATGAAATTTCATTGACTAAGTGCGTACATATCATTAAATCGTTAATAGTACCCGTTAGAGATAAGTATGGGACTAATTGATCTCCAATTATACCCATAAGGGATGAGTCGAGACTAATTGACCTCCATTAGTACCCGTATGAGACTAGTTGCGACTAATTAATGACCAATCGTACCCGATTGAGAGTAATCTCGGAATACTCTCTTTAGAGATTAATCGCACAATTTTTTGCAGGGTCTCCTCTATCTAAGTATGTATGCTGTGAATATATTCATTTTTTCAAATGCAGTAATCTGTTAAAGGAATATTTTCAGATGTTCATGAAAGGTATGAAGCCTTCGGCATAGCCGAAGACAGCGCTGCTCTTACATGTTATTATTAGTTGTGTTGTTCGCCTGAAGATCTTTATTTTGATTTGTTTGTTTACTTTTGTTTATCGTCGTTTCTATTACCCCGCATGCGGGTAGCTGTTTGTGCAGAATGCTTTTAATTTTATTTTTTTCTCCTCCGCGAACTCGTTGTTGCTAAGTATGTACACTTTTTTGTTCAGGCCAGCAGCGGTGTTTATTTTCTGACTCCATGGGTGATTTGAATGGAAATTAATAAGTCTACCCGACGCGATGGATTTCGCATACCAGTATAGCATTACACTGTGGAACAAATTCAGGTTAGCAAAAGTTAGGTCGATTCTGAGAGTGAGGGGTGAAAATAGAGGCTAAATTAGAATACCCGTATCGCGGCGTTTGTTTATGTTAGTTCGAATTTTTTTTTAATCGACCTTCGAACTTTGCAGTCAAATGCCGATTTTTAGCATATTGTTTATATGGTTTTTTGGGCTATAACTCGTCGACTAATTGATATTTTTTCAATCTGTTAAAGACAAATTATTGCTAGAGACCAACAATTAAAATAAAAAAAAAATTGATTTAGAAAATTTTTGTACTGCTTATGAAGCAAAATGTTGGAAATTTTTTTTTCATGCTTTTTGAACATATTTTCCACAAAACTAAGTCTTTTTTGCTTTCTGTTTGATCTATAATATGCTTCTCAGTTTCTTCAATAAATTTCATTCGAAAAGAAAACCATCATAATACAAAACTTGCGTTTTCCAGCTTAATATTAATTTACTTCTCATTTCTTATGTACCAATTTTTTCAGTGTTGGTTTTGAAGAAACATTGAAAAAGAAATTATAAAAATATGGAAAAAAATATAATTTTGAAATGTTAGTTATGAAAAGTTTTAAGTAAAACAAGTAAGAAAGTCTAAGTTCGGGCGGAGCCGAACATTAAATACCCGGCGCAAGTATTAAATATATGTTTTTTCACCTTTCCGAAAGCTACGGCTAGATGGTAAACCGGGATGTACCAATTTTGAGTAGCGTCCTTAAATTTCGTAATATTGCAGTTTCAAGCATATCTGAAATTTACCGTTATATGAAAAGCGGCCGGAATTTTAGCCCGATTTCAATAATTTTTAACAATTGTCTTTTATGTGGGAAGCACAATAACCGTACCAAGTTTGGTACAAATTGGTGGAACGGTTACCGATATACGTATATGTTATTATAAGTGGGCGGTGCCCCGCCCATTTTCCAAAATTTTACCATAAACATATTTCTTGGTAAAGAATTGTTGCAAGCATCAATTTTGAATAAATTAGCTTTAATAGTTACTGATTTATCGAAGATTTTGTATTTCTCTAAATTACCGTTATATGGGATGTGGGCGTGGTTATTGTCCGATTTTTTAAATTTTCGGCCATTTTGTATGCTGTATCGAGGCCAACAACTGTGCCAAGTTTGGAAGAAATTGGTGCAGCGGTTACCAAGATATACACATGTAACCATAAGTGGGCGTGGCTACGCCCATTTTCCAAAAATTTATAATATTCTTATTTTTCGTCT
>NW_016158228.1:117753-123856 GCF_001687245.7 Rhagoletis zephyria | reverse complement strand
TCGGTATGTTGGTACTGGAACGAATTCTGAGTGCGGTAATGATAATTGGACACTTGGCACTGCTACATAAGTTTTATTCTTTGCTTTCCTTCTATTCAAAGTTTTATGGTAGTTGATACATCCATAGCAATTTTTTTGTTGATGCGGGTTGTTGTCTAACCACATCATTGGTATACCAAAAGGCATAGCCTTTTTCTTTTCACTTTTCCATTGCATAACACTTGAATAGCAATTAAAGCAGACTTTTTTAAGAGAATATTGTTTATAGGCTTCCAAAAAACAATCACTCGCATTGCCACAGTTTTCATCGCTTGCTATGAAACGTCCACAAACATTACAAAAATGGTCCATTTTACATTTTGGTTCCGACATTTTTAATACAATATATATTATACAATGTTGTTTTTGTTATTTTTATGAAACCGATGCACTTAACTTAAATCACTCACAAAATGAAATAAGTTCCAAAAAAATTAATAGCGAATTTAATCACGACCGAGCGAAAATTAAAAGACATCAGCTTCGGCTGAGTTTCGAGTCTTAACTGAATCTTTATTTTTGATATTAGTTCGCTTGTACGAAATAAATAAAAATCGCTACCTGTGCGGTGGTTGGAAACAAAAAAGAGGAAGACGAGGAAAAAGAGGAAGAAGGGGAAGAAATTAATTGCATTTGACTGCAATGTTCGAAGGTCGATTAAAAAAAAATTCGAACTAACATAAAAAAACGCCGCGATACGGGTCTTCTAATTTAGCCTCGCTCTCAGAATCGACCTAACTTTTGCTAACCTGAATTTGTTCCACAGTGTTATTGTATTCTGTTTTCTATGCACCTCTAAGTCTAGGAAGGCAATTTTATTGTCTTTCTCCCTTTCAACCGTATATTTAATTTTTGTGTTTTGTGCATTCAATACTTTTAGTATGTCTTCCGCGTCCTTTGTTTTTATTATTGCAAACACATCATCTACATGTTTACAGTTATGATGTCGTCTAATATTTTGTCAAGTACAATATCCTCTATGGTCGGAAATAATGGGTACCATAATTGGCATACCATATGTTTGTTGGTAAAGGGTGTTATTATATGTAAAATAATTGTTGTCTCGCAAACAAAACTCTAGAATATTTTGGAATTGTTTTCGTTCAATGTTTGTGTGATTTTCCAGTGTTTCCCATTTTTTCATAATGGTACTATATCCAGCTGTGTCGGGATGTTTGTAAATAAAAATACGGCTTCAAATGATATTAAAATCTCGTCGTCCTCAACTGTCATATTTTTTAGTTTTTCTTTTAGCTGATATGAATTTCTTATGTTATATTCGTCTGATGTTAATTTTTTAAAATGTTTCCAATATGTTTCGACAGTTTGTAGCAAGGTAAATTCGTCGATGAAGATATTGTGTTTATTATTTATTATAAACTTTTACTTGTGACAGAGAGATGCAAATACATATCAAATTTTACGGTAAATCTGCTGCTGCTAGAACTAACCTTTGGATACATCGTTTGGGCTACTCTTTTGGGCTTTGTATAGGGCCGCAAAGCTTATGATTTCAATAGTCGTCGGGAGTTTTAAAGGAACTTCTTATTATATTCTGCTGTCTTATTACTTCAGAAGTGATGTACCTACCTTTCATGCCACAAAAATTCATTCCTGTTATATTTCCGGGCTCTTCTTTAGATAGTTCAGTGCCACGAGATATTATGGGCCATAATATAACATGGAAAAATAATCAAACGGTTTTTATTATGAAAATAGCTTCTATATTTTTGAGGTTTTACCACACACTCATTGGTGTAGTTTTTTGTTGAAAATTTTTGACACTGCAGCAGGAAAAAGCTCATAAATTATTGACTATTGAATACTAACTATTGTTATACTATGTCTCCATTGTGAGATTTAATGAAGATTTATACCATGTTCTGACCGACATCGAAAACGTGTTTTCGTTGCTAAAACTGGTTTTCAACTTAAAACTTGTGTTTTCGTCCATGTAAAATCTGTCAAACTAAAACTAGTTTTCGCTGAAAATCACTTGAAAACTCACGTTCCACTCATTCCAATCGGTGCCAGCACTAGTTTTTTTCGATTATTTATCGAAGTGGAAGTCATATTTTATCATCTTTAATACGCCATTTCGGATTTATTGTTAATTGGCTTGCAAAAGTAAAATAAGAATGAAAGTAAGAGGTTGCTAATGAAAAGAAAATGAGGGAAAAGAATTTTGGGTTTGTTTTTGTGTAGCAAAACTGTAATCAGAGGATGTAAAAAAAATGTCAACGAAAACACTAACAGCCGGTGTGAACAGCCTTCAGCCCACAATCCCAAAACACGTTTTCAAAGTGTTTTCATTGTCGGTCAGAACATGGTATTAGCCCTCGGACGAGATTTGACGTCAAATCTTTTGAGATTTACCATATAAAATTAAATCTCGAAAGGAAGTAGATTTAAGTTAAATCTTCGCCAAATCTTCAATAATATTGATCAATAAGTACAATTTTTTTTGGATATGGCAACCACAAATTCACATGCCATAAGTCAAATGACATTTGAACTTTCAATATACAGTTGAGGACATTGAAATCTATCCTATCATAAAAGCATGAATTTTCGTATTTGTAGGGATTTTTATATTTTTGTTAGCTTTAGAGGAAAATGAGTAATATTTACATAACTTTGGTTGTAATAAATTAAGAAAATATTATTTTAAAAACTAAGAATTTAGAAGAAATGTTTTATAATAATATCATGCAAAGTCTTCTCCGCTTTCTATAAGTTATTTACGCGCTGCGACAAAAAATTTATAAATTTCGGCAATGCTTCGATAACATTGCACCAAACATCCTTTAGAACTCAATTCGTCTTCATAATATTCGAAAAGGCCCATGATTGGATTTTCGGTTACCTCTTACGAATAAGAGTTCTACAAAAAATTTTCTTTCCGCAAAAGTTTTTTACCGTTTTCATAATTTTTCTTAAATTCGGGAAAATGATTCGGAATATGGTACCATTATTTACATTTTCCAAACTATATATTATATATACATACTTACCACGAATAAGAAGCCAATAATATTAAGAATTCACAAAATGAAATTCCGCTCTGGTACCTTCCTTTTATCTGTCTGTATATCAATGTCCGCAACTGTATTTATACATAACTCGTTGTGGTAATGGAGACGGTTGTGATTTAGCAACTGAATTTATTAAATCTTAATGGTTAAATCTCTCAATGGAGACAGTATTAACGATTATCTGGATTTACTAAAATTCTTTCGGTTCGTATGGCTGGATTGTTAAATAAACGCTCACGATTGTACAACAAACAATATGCAATACTCGCTAATGCAATAACAACACTATAATACTCGTTAAAGCAATCACAACGCTTGCTTGTAGCCTTGCTGATTCGCAACTGACTTTTCTGGTAGCTAGAGCTGTAAAACTATCGATGGTACTATCGATACTACCGAATGGTTCTATTTTTTTTCACTATCGAGTGGTAGTTGGCCACTATCGATAGTTTGTTTGAGGAAACCCAACAAACATTTAGGTTTGAGCTCAACTTGAGATTAAGTTGAGAACTAAGGTATTTCTCAAATCTCCAACGTTGTTTCTCAACAGTACCTCAAATGGAGCATCATAGCGTTCTCAACAAAAAGGGCATTTTTCTTTGTATGGAAAAAGGACTGTTCCTCAAGTTGAGAAAATGCTAGTTCTCAACTTGAGCTCCAATGTAATTCTGCAATTGGTCTCAAACATATCATTGAAATACTGAAATTGAAATAGTAAAATACCTTATACCTTTTTGATTGAAGCGACATACATAGATGAATTTTAATATTAATTTTTCATTTTATTACTCCTTTTCACAGTATACAGTAATTTTGCCACTTGATTCACTTCGCGTTTTATTTTGTTTCAAAATTATGTCAGGATACTTTGAAGATTATTTACTTTTTGTTGGTAATTTTGCTCTTTATATAGCTTTAGTTTTTCACTAGATAATTAAAAATTCGTTTCTCTATAACTTTTTACGTAACTGCGCGTCGGTTAGAGATGAACTATGAATTTCTCCAAGGTTGGAGAAATATTATAACTACGTTTATACGTATTATTTGCAAATAACAATTTGGAAAATGGTAAATTTTGCCGTATAAACGCTGAGTAAATTTTTTATTTGCAAATAACTAAATCACGCAAATAAGTATTGATTAGTGGTACTATTTGCAAATAAGCGCAAGACGCCGCCATTCTTAGGTTTATTTTCTTTTTCGATGATCACTTTATTGCCTTTTTATAATCAAGACGTTGCCATTTTTAACTTTATTTTGTTTTTTGATGGTCATGTTATTGCCTTTTCATAATCAGGCAATTCTAAAAAAGGTTTTTTTCACCATCGAATAAACAGTGAGTTAGGTATTTGCAAATTATTTTTATTTGCAAATAGCTTACGTATAAACTTAGAAATACATATGTACTACTTAGTATGTATTTCTAAATTTTTGAAAATGGGAATTTGGCATCATTGATTTGCTTACACATCACCAGTGTTGCCACTTTGTGAGTAATTCGATATATTTGCAGGCAACAAATGCAACCGTGGTTTACACAACAGAGTTGTTAAATCGCTCTGCAAATTTTTGAACAAAAAGCTTTACGAAGTTTTATAAAGAGCGAAATACACCACACAAGCGGATTGTCAAACATTTTGTAAATCTAATTCTCCCATTTCGCTCTACACCATGCAAACATGACCTAATCAAGCAAAGAATTTTAGTTTGCTTCCGGTTCACAATGTGAAAGGGTTTGGTTTTCTTCGATTTTTCTCTCTTGCGTCCTCATTCGGTAGAAATTCCGTTGCGAATGAGGCGATTTTATCATACACAACGTAAGGGGTTTGATCAAAGGGCAACATGGCGGCCATAAAATAAAAAAATATTGATTTTTGTTCACATTTCCCTCAAACGGCTTGTCAAACCTTCAAACACCCCCACACACAACATTATACCGGGGACAGACATCTGGTATTTCTTCGTATCATTTCCAAAGTACCATATGTCTGTCACCAAATATTATAATATTCTTCAAAATACTACGTGAGCAAGCTAGTATTTTTTGTAGAAAGAATACAACTTTCCGAAAGTTGTAATTTTGTGGTATTCTCATCGTGAGTGGGCATTTCGCACTGAACATACCCAAAAATGACAGACGTCAGCTGCTCATTTATCAAAAAATCCTTAAAACTTTCGCGCGATTGAAGCCAAAAGTTTGTACCGCGAGCTTTGATGTAATATATAAGCAATTTTTGCATTATTTTTGCATTTTTACGTTTATGTGTTGTTTTTCAAAAACATGTGATTTGACACTGAAATACTAAGTTAATGTCTGTCACTATGGTAGTATTTTAAATACCATAATAAATTTACCAGAATGTAAATACCAGATGTCTGTCCCCGGTATTAATAGATTTAAGCAAAGGAATATTTCGCTTGGTTTGTCAAGCCGCTTGTGTGGTGTTTATCGCTCTTAAGCACATCTGCATTTGCTGCTAAATATACAAAGTGTTATCGATAATTTTTCTCATTCCATCGTTATATTCTCAACTTATTTTGACCATGCAAAATCTGAATAAAATAAGGATATTCATATAGATTCTTCATTAGATCCAGAAAATTATAGGAAAAAAGTTTTTGAATTAAAAAATTCTTCATGTTCATATAAGTTTCCCAATTTAAAGAATTATATCTGCTTTACTAATATAGCCCTTTTCTAATGCTTCAATAGAACGTATATCGGGTGGGGTTTAGTACCGCTCACAACTATTTCGGGCTATTCCGTCCAAATGGGTGGCCCGATCCAAAAAAATTTCACACACTTGTAGTCAAGGGTCCACGCAATATCTTAACACTCACTTTTATAAATTTTGGTTACAAATTTATTTACAAATTGGGTTTGAAATATGCCCTTTTTTGTAAAATTCGGAAATTAGCGTACATTTATCACTCCTATTATGCTTAAATTAGCCACTTCACCAATATATTTTTGTATTCTCCTTCACTTTACACTTTACTTGATTTGTTATAACTTGCTTTACGACTTT
>NW_016158228.1:91344-116773 GCF_001687245.7 Rhagoletis zephyria | reverse complement strand
TACTGCCTGATGGTTATAATCCCTAAGTGCGGCCGAAGGCCGCTTACGTAGAAAGGAATTCTACGCAAAAATACATTTGTTAAAAAGAACATTTTTTTTTATAAAAACAGTTTTTTTTTCTATTTTTAATTAACTTTTTATTCTTTATTCAAAATCCTCCCATATCTAATTTGGCATAATTTCTTTTATTAAAAAATCCCACGGTTTCTGTTAGTTGGGTCATATTCCACTTCAAACTGCTCAGTTTGCCTAAGAAAATTCCGTTTTTCTCCCTTTTTCAAACGGTTCCCTAGGTGCCTGTGGGAGGAGTCCAAGGGGGGGTACCCCTTTTTAGAAAGCGGCGACTGTCTCCTTTCTATTGGGGGGTTTGGGGGGGGCCGCCCCTCCCCCTCCGCCCCCCACCCCAAAAACGGTGTGAGCGCTACTAAACATTTCCCCGTATATCTAGTAGTCTGAAAATGTGTAGGACTGACTTGAGGACCAGATTGAGCAGTGATATAGTTGCAGCAATATTACATCTAAACCAAGGCATAACAAATAACGGTGATACTTTGTTTGAATCGAACAAATGTACCAATTCAATTGGAGAATGTAATTAATTTTTATACTAAGTACCTGTAAATAGTATGCAGTATACAATACTCATATCTGTAATAAGAAAATGTTGAGTAATTTGTTCGGATTTTGAGGATTTTTCATTTGTTTTAGAGGAATTTGGTAATTTTTTTGTGGCAACACTGGTGCCGTTCAGTTAAAGTAGCCTAAGCCGGGAAAAGGGCCTATTCCCTTCAAAGCAACATTTTATGGGATGCCCAACAATATTTTAACATTTAACTAGCCATATATATAGTTCAAGATGCCCTTTTAATAGAAACTTAATAAAAATATAAACATTTTCAAGAGAAACTGGTTATTTTTTAATTCAAAGTCAAACCTTTTAAAGTCTCTTTGATTGAACGGTACAGATATATGTATTCCATATAAAAAATTGGCGTACATAGTTTGTACGAGAAAAAATGCCTTAGCTACTTGTTATTAACTAAAATTTAATGCCCAACAAAACTGCATACCATTTTTTGGAAATTTGGATTTATACGGTGTTCTTTAAGTAATCAGCATTGCTTTCATAAAAAATAAAATGTGTATATAATTCAGATATAATATATATATATAATTTTGCTATCCTCGAAGGTTATTCTGGTGTTTGCGAAGTTATGCAATATGAGACATTCTTTTTCATATCGGACACAAAGTTTGGTGTGTATGGGTTCTGTACATGCAATAAGCTAACACGTGTTCGAGGAATTTTATTTCTTTTTTTTCTTCGGAGATATGATCTGTCAAAATTTGCATTTTTTCGTGATTCTGGCTAATCATGTACTTCTTCAAATCGTTATATCTCGGGTTCTACTCATCGTAGAGACTTCACCTTAACGTCGTTTTAAAGTTAAAGAAACGTCACACAAAAGTTATTCTCAAAAATCCTCTCTGATCGGCGCAATCTTGTATTCTATCATTCTTGGGTCAAGATTGTCCCAAAGCTAACTTAGCTATTAACAGTTGAACTTTTTGAAGTTGATTTGCATAGTGAGGACCAGTTAATTAGGGATTTAAAATTATACGATCGTAATCCCTGCTTTATTCTCTCTAAAACATGGTTTAAAAAAATTGGTGGTTTTCAAGAACTATTATTAAAATATCTTTCTTAATGACGAGATGGTTTATTTTGTGAGAACCAACAATTTTTTGGAATTTGTTTTCGAAAACTTATGTTGGTAAGGTGTTAAACATCGGATTTTTGCAAAAAGTAAAATTTTATTGCGGATTCCGATAGAATACCTATCCAGATACAATATTTGTACGGCAAGATTTTTCTTTAAGGCGACAAACCCCTAGAAATGGGCGTGGCAATGGCGGGACTAAAGTTAGCAAAACGCAGATTTTATTGCGGATTTCGACTGAATATCGCTTCGTTAACAATATTTGTTCCAGAACATTTGCAATCCGCAAGAACAAATGTACCAATTGAATTGGAGAATGTAATTAATTTTTATGCTAAGTACCTGTAAATAGTAAATAAGAAAACTTGTAATTTGTTCGGATTTTGAGGTTTTTTTGCTTGCTAGTGGAAGAGAGGGGTTGAAAAAAAAAAGGAAGAGTAGATATGCGTCTGCACCGTCAAGTGGTTTCAAGTTTCTTGCTTTGCTTTTGACATTATCGTTGTTTCCCATTTAAAGAACCAAAAACTGGAATTCAACAAAATTTAANGTAATTTGTTCGGATTTTGAGGTTTTTTTGCTTGCTAGTGGAAGAGAGGGGTTGAAAAAAAAAAGGAAGAGTAGATATGCGTCTGCACCGTCAAGTGGTTTCAAGTTTCTTGCTTTGCTTTTGACATTATCGTTGTTTCCCATTTAAAGAACCAAAAACTGGAATTCAACAAAATTTAATCGTGTAAAAGCAGATATAAAATGCAAAAGAGAATGAACCAGTTTTGCTTTAAAGTACTTGAATGATGTAAATTGGGTGTAATTAAATTTAAAACAAGTAAGAGCAGCGCTGTCTTCGGCTATGCCGAAGGCTTCATACCTTTCATGAACATCTGAAAATATTACTTTAACAGATTACTGCATTTGAAAAAATGTATATATTCACAGCATACATACTTAGATAGAGGAGATACATATATTAAAAATTATATCTAAGCAATCAAAGGTATGAAAGATATACCTTATATAGCACCAATCTAAGTGATTTTCACTGCTGTGTGATCGGTATGTAAACCGGTAATACAATTTAATGGGTTTAGCTTCCAACATAAATGAGATATATCGAAAAACTGGTATCTGAACAATATGTGGTATGGATAAATGGATATATAAAAAAAATCTCATATCTGAACAATCAGTTGTATGGAGGCTATAGGTTATAGCAACCAAATCTTCACCATTTTCACTGTATTCTTTTGATAATGGGTGGAAATAGTGCGAAATTTCATATTCCCAGCTGCATAAATGGGGGAGTTATAACGAAAATTCTCATATCTGAACAATCAGTTGTATGGGAGATAGAGGTATACGCCGCCGAGCCACGCCGCCGCCGCCGCCGCGTTATTCCTGACGCGCCGCCGCCGAGTTACAAAAATATGGGCGCGGCGGCGGCGTTCGGCGCCTAAGGAAACACAATTTTCATGATGAATGTACTACTCGTTTAAAATCACAATTTTACGAAATGAAAATTAATTTTTTAAAGGAGTTTTTTTATTGCATAACTTGGGCCACTGGACAAGAATATGATCTCCTTTATTTTTCTAAAAAGAGCGTAACTCAGAAAAAACATAGGTAACATATTTTTCGATCGAAAGCGTTTATTAGAGTTAAATTAGGGTCGAATACTGGTAATCTAACGATTTTCTTCCGCGGTGGACAACTCTTTCCAATACTACAACAACAATAAAGTTATAACACATCAAAAACTTTAACGCCAATATCTCAGAAAGCAGTTTTAACCGAAGCAGCTTCTGTTCATCTAACTCATTCTATCTAACTCTCAATTATTAGAGATAAACCAAAGACTAGTTGATTTCCCTGAGTATTTTTTTTTTTTTTTTTAAATAAAGAGCAAACACTTTTTTTGCTAATTTTTACATTCGTAAGTTATTTTATTCTGGGGTCCTACATACGTATACAAGTACTAGGTGGATGTGTGAAAACTACGTTAGCATTCCTTAATGGTGGTCAAATCCCAGGAAGGTTTTGCTCACTCGCATCGCAACGTTTTTTACGAAGGGTTAAAGTTCCCCCTTTTTGGTAAAAATTAGTATTTTTTTTTCATTACATTCGGTTCTCCTTAGAAAAATTTGGCGCTTAATATTTAAGTAGACATTTTAACCATCTATAAGTTATTTTTTTAAACAGTGGGTCAAAAAGACCCGTTCTGGTTCGAGTTGATGGGTTAAACTTTTGGAGAAAAGTAGACCAACCTTGTTTTCAATATGTAATCCGCAAAAAATCGTAAGAACTCCGTAATTTAACATAACGGTTGATACGAATATTGCAAAGATTTATTGATAGCGACATAAATTATCCCAATAACATAACTTTTAAAATTCTTTATTTCTTTAAATTTAAATAGCACATACGGATCTGTCCTGCAGAAAAAAATTATCAATTGATAAAAAATAACCCAGTTGTAGTTAGCTTTTTTGCGGGATTTCTATAAAATATATAACTTGTAGTTAGCTACAAAAAGCTAGCTTGAAACTTGTTGACAAGTAATGCAGGAGTAATGAAGGAGATTGTTTTCTTTAAACGCGTTTGGACCAACGCGTTGAGGACAAGTAAAAGGAAGATCGAAATTTCATATTATCATTTTGAAGTTATGTCTGACGGAGTTCGAATATGGGACCACCTACAGCAGAATATGAAAACAAATATGAAATGTAATAAAGTAAATAAAAATAAAAAAATAACAATAAAATTAAAAAAAAAATTTTGTTTTTCCCATTGATATTTTATGTCCAAAAGTAATTAGTTATAAGTTAGTTACATCTAATGCAGAGGTAAACCACCCTTGACTATTTCGCGGCCATCGCCATGGAAATATAGTTAGCTTTCGTCAAAGAAAATATGCAGATAATAAGTGACTTAATATATGCAGATAATAAGTGACTAAGTGACAACTTAAAGTTAGCTTATAGTTAGATACATTTCCTGCAGGGTGTAGAGAACATATAGAGCCATGTGTGTACCCCGACCTTCTTCTCTTCGTTTATCGTAATTTAAACTTAAAACTAGTTCAATGAATAAATTAAATAGAATTATAATCTGAATTGGCTTGGTGAATGCCTAACGCTGACGAGATGACATGATAAGATTAGTCGCCTCATGGCTCTTTGGAATCTACCACATGGGCAGTAGCGCCGGCGTTATAGTCACCCGATCTTTGTAATTTTCACTGTAAGTATTCTGTTAGTAATGAGTAAGAACGGTGCGAAATTTCATGTTCCTAGCTGCATAAATGGAGGAGCCATGATAAAAGGCCTCATATCTGAACAATCAGTTGTATGGGGGCTACAGGTTATAGAGATCCGATCTTTGTTATTTTCACTGTGAGTATTCTGTTGATAATGGGTGAAAACCGTGCGAAATTTCATTTTCCTAGCTACGTAAATGGGGGAGTTATAACGAAAAATCTTATATCTGAACAATCAGTTGCATGCGAGCTATAGGTTATAGTGACCCGATATTTGTAATTTTCACTGTAAGTATTCTGTTGATAATGGGTGCAAGTACTACAATATTTCATGTTCCTAGCTGCATAAATGGAGGAGTTATAACGAAAAGTCTCATATCTAAACAATCAGTTGTATGGGAGCTATATGTTATAGTGGTCCGATTCTTCCGGTTCCGACAAATGATTAATACAATATAAAAATACACCCACTTACCAAATTTCATCAGGATATCTCGAAAACTGAGAGGCTACATTGCATACAAACAGACGGACAGACAGACAGACAGACGGACAGACGGACATGGCTAAATCGACTCAGCTCGCCGTTCTGATCATTTAAGTATACATTTTAATGGGTCTATGTCTTTTTATTCTGGTACTTACAAACATCGGACCAAAGTTATAATACCATTTCATGCTCATGAAAGGTATAAAAGCTAGTTTGAATATCTTTTTGGAACCATACTATGGTGTTAGTGATTCTGCGTCGATGGAAGAAACTATTGATATAAGCCAGGGTTAGTAAAATTTTGAAGATTCTTGTATTTCCGTTTGAAATTTTGAATGGATAAATAATCGTGTAGAAGTCGGGATACGGTTCGGCTATTTGTACAATGATTTGGGTTCTTGTAGGAGACTTTTCCGTAAATGGTGGAGTGAGTTCTATGCAAAAATACTGTGGCGTAGCCGGAGTTGGACTGATGAAAGTTGTTTGTAATACATACAGTTTTCTTTGCGTTTAAAAGCGATTTGTTTTTCTACGATTGGGAATTTTAGGTTTTTATTGTATGGGTTTAAAATATTTTAAAAATCGAAGAAAAAGGACAAAGTTACTGAAAATCGCTATATAACAATTAGCTAATTCTTCAGGAACTACATAAAGCTTAAAAGTTTATATAAATAGCATCGTCAATGTTTTTTAAAATTATCCGATACTATCAATAGCATCGATAGTTTCAATGCAAACTATCGAAAACATGGAATGGGATGACTATCGATAGTTTTACAGCTCTACTGGTAGCTTGCGAACTTGCAACTAACTGACTGCGCTGTAGTAGCGGCTTTATATACTTGCGCTCGCACTCAAGGCAACTCTAGAACGTTCTGAAGTTTATCGCTCATTCTCTCGCTGTTCGCAGTATTCATCCATTTGACGTTTCTCACTGGCGAACATTCTACGTCATTCCTCGAACATTCTGCCATTTTCGTTTCGCGTTGCCGCAGTATTCGCCACACTGCCCTCCTCCACCTAAGCCTAATCGTCCCGCCTAATGCTCCAAACGCTGCAAGTTTTTCCAAGTGGACCACCTTCATGTTGGTATCATAACGGTCTAGATTTGTTACACTACGTCATTCAGCCATTTGACAATCTTATACGGACCTTCCGAGTTGTATTGTAGCTTTAGGGACGAAACTTTTTTTCCATTGTGGATTGAACAGCAACTCTAAGTCTCCCTCTTGGTAAACCTCGGAGTTCATCGCTTTATCATAGCTGGCCTTCATCTTGTCACTCATAATTTGAGTACGCTGTCTCACAAGAGCATGTATCTCTCTCAGCTACTCCTCCAGGATGTTGGACGTTTCTTTTCCAATTCTTCTTGCATTACCACTTACTCCAAACTTCAGGTCACTAGTCCACGACCTTCCGCAAATGCTCTTCAAGGGTTCAGTTGAATCGTTCCACCATGGCATCTGATTGGGGATGAAGAGCCGTTCTTCGAGTTTTCCGGATACCCAGTATCTGACACATCTCTTGGAATACCGCCGATTCAACATTTCTTCCCTGGTCAGAGTGCAGCTCTATTGATACACCGTATCTCTGGCAATCCGCTCACATGGTGCACCTGAGTTATACTGCGGCCCTTTGGCTGCAATAAACTCCACGCAGTTAGTAATCCAGTATGCGACCGATTGCCGACAACCAATTCAATAAAACCTCTACTTGATCCTCTGCAGGGTCTTCGTGATTCCCCGGTGCCCTCCACTAGGACCATTGTGGAATTCCTTGAAAACGTCCGGAACTCGTACCCGGAACTACTATTAAATTGCGGGAGCATTGGCTATCTTCACTCTGCTGTTCCATTGTTCCCAGTATGCCTGTGCGATTGGGCTCACCACTGCCATTTGCTCCTTAGTTGGCTGTCTGTCCATCTCCAGTCCATGCATCAAAAGCTCCAGATCGGGATCCTCCTGCTGACACTTTCGTAGCTGTTCTTCCTTCCACTCTTCCGCTGGTGTTATTTTCCTTAGCCGGACGTCAATAATGTCTTCTTAGGTCTCAGCTTTTGAGCAGTGTTTACATCCCAGGCTACATGGTCGATGGGACATTTCCGTGGACACTTCCCTTGCGGTGCGAAGTCATAACTTTGTAGTTTCTCAATGCACCGACATAGCTGTACTTCTGGATTCTTGAACTGTAGTAGCCACTTCAGCGCTGCATGATCCGTTCGAACTCGGAAACTGTGACCATAGAGGTACTTGTGGAAATGTTTGACGCACTCCAACAATGCTAGTAGTTCTCTCCGAGTCACGCGGTGGTTCCTCTCTGGTTTTCCAATCGACCGGCTATAATAGGCAACTACCTTCTCCTGTCCATCAATTACCTGCGACAGTACGCTTCCTGTGACATAACCACTAGCATGCGTGTCCTAAATAAATGTTGAACCTGGACCTGGATACGCTAGCATAGGTGCAGAAAACAGCCGTTCCTTCAGAGTTTGGAAAGCCTCCTCCTGCTCCTTGTTCCACTCAAAGGCTCTATTTCTCCTAGTGAGCTCATGGAGCCTATTAGCAACGCTGGCGAAATTCGGAACAAATACACGATAGTAGGTGCATAGCCCAAGAAAACTTCGTAGCTCGTGCAGGTTCCTAGGTCTTAGCCAATCCTTTATTGCTTCTATCTTTTCATTCGCAGATGCCCTCCGTTGTCACCACCTTGTGCGCTAAGTAGTTTACCTCCTTCTAGAACAGTGAGCCCTTTTTAGGATTTAGCTTCAGACCAGCGCCAGCTGTCCTCTGGAAAACTTCTTCCTAATTATTCAGGTGTTCCTCAAAGCTTGTACCAATACGATAATGTCGTCTAGATACACCAAACATAGACCCAGAGCTCATGACCAAAAAACCCATCATACTTCAGATCGATTGAATTTTTTTGTGAGCTTAGCTTGTTAATATATAAATCGAGATCCGGAGGGCTGGCTGCTGAACAGCGGTCTTGATTATGCGTTTTTAGCGATTAAAGATGTCTATGAAAACCGATTACTCAACATAATTCAGATGACTTGAAATTTAGATAGAATTTTATTTACAGTGTATAGAAAATTAATTCAAGGTTGCCTGCCAATTCTGATGGTCTTAAAGTACTGCCAGCCCCTGTTGAAAGTGCATTGTTGCAATCATAACTCAACATACTTCAGATGGGCTGTCCTTATCACAGGACATTGTTAATATTATAAATGGATAAAATGTCTACAGCCAGCCCCTTCTGATGGTCTTACAGTACTGTCAGCCCATGTTGAAAGTGCATTGTTGCAATCATAACTCAACATACTTCAGATGGGCTGTCCTTATCACAGGACATTGTTAATATTATAAATGGATAAAATGTCTACAGCCAGCCCCTTCTGATGGTCTTACAGTACTGTCAGCCCATGTTGAAAGTGCATTGTTGCAACTATAAGTCAACCTACTTCAGATGACTTGAAATTTTTATAGAATTGTATCTACAGTGTATGGAAAATGAATTGAAGGTTGCCTGCCCATTCTTATGGTCTTAAATATTGCCACCTTATATTGAAAGTGCATTGTTGCAAAAATAAGTCAAAATACTTCAGATGGGTTGCCTTATCACAGCACATTATTAATATTATAAATAGATGAAATATCTACAGCCAGCCCAATCTGATGGTCTTAAAGTATTGCCAGCCCATGTTGAAAGTGCACTGTTGCAACTATAAGTGAACATACTTCAGATGGGCTGTCCTTATCGCAGCACATTATCTATTCATAGTATAAAGGAAAGTCGAGATTCTTTGTACGCGGTAATTTCGTAAACGACTGAACGGATTTTGACGAGATTTTCTCTAATATACTCGGTATCGACAGGAGAGGGATCTTTTTTTACTTAGAATTTTAATAGGGTTGCCACCTATGCCAAATGAAAGGGATTGGCCTCTAGAAAGGCACTCATACTATATTCAATCATAATAAGCGTAGGCATCAGTTCTGTACCGTCACTGTCAAACGAGAAGACTTAGCCTCTACATGCTCATTGATGTATTATTTTTCTGAGTAGGGTTGCCAGCTATCAAAAAGTTAAAAGATTTTCGCTGTTAGTTGGATTACAAAATGAGATACCAAATGAAAGTTCATATCCTTAGCTTGTAAAAAAACTTTATTATTTTTTAAGTAGGGTTGCCACCTATTTAAACTTATTATCTTCTATGCATAGTAGAAAAGGAAAGTTGAGATATTTTGACCACGCTACTGAACGGATTTATACGAAATTTTTTAAGTATAATCTGTATCGATAGGAATATTATCTTTAGTACTTTGAGTTCCTATAGGGTTTCCACCTGTCTAAAAAATTACAAGACCCGCGCTGTTCGTTGGATTACCCAAAATTGATGGTCAAATAAAATGGCTCGGCTCTTAGATGTTCAATAATGAATTTAAAAATTACTATTTCATTCGAACATGGTATGAATACAAAAAGTTAGAAATGAAAAGGCTTAGCCTCCAGATGTTCAATAAACTATTGCTTTTTTGAGTAGGGTTGCCACTTTTCTAAAAATAATAAGATTTTCAATGTTATTTGGACTAAAAAATGAGGTATCAAGTGAAATAATATGGTCTTCGGATAAGCTTTTATTTTCTTAATGGGGCTGCCACCTATATAAAATTAATAACTAACATGTAATACGTGAAGGCGCTCTCTCTTCAAAATAGTTTTTTTTTTGTTAGGTGCTGTATTCAAAAAAGCGTAAGGAGCTCATGCTTTTTTTGTTTGCATATGTGAGCATGTATGTACATAGACTACATTTTTTGGGATTTCAGAATTTATAATCAGCTGCGCCTTCTTTGATGTTTTATTTCATTAGGTTCTCGTACATATGTACAAGTACTTTAGTATCTACATATGTATGTATTTACATTAGGGTGGTCCAAAAATGCAAGTAAAAACAGTAAAGTCGGATTTTTTATGCTCTCACCGCCTAGATTGTTCTATATCGAAAAAAAGTTCACCCCTATTTTTACAAGCTTTTATTTAACTTCACTTGTATGTATGTATGTATGTATGTATGTATGTCCTGGAACTTTGCAGTCAATATTTAACAAACTTCCCGATGAGCTACAGACTTGAAACTTCAAACTTAGCTCAGAACTCGAGGACAATACAATTTAAAAGATGTTTTAATCCGCTAGGTGGCGCAGGAGTCGAGATATTTGTAAAACCCGCATTTATGGTCTGATTTGGTTCGTATTTAGAACATTTATTACGTATATGAAAAGAAATTAATCCGAAAAAAATTTTGCCGATAGGTGGCGCAGGAGTCGAGATATTTGGAAAACCCGTATTTATGATCCGATGTGGTTCATATTTAGAACATATATGACTTATATGAAAATAAATAAATCCACAAAAAATTTTGCCGACAGGTGGCGCAGGAGTCGAGATATTTGGAAAACCCGTATTTATGATCCGATTAAGTTCACATTTAGAATGCATATTGCTTACATGAAAAGAAATAACTACACAAAAAATTTTGGCAGTTATGTGGCGCGTGAGTCTATATAATTAAAAATTCGGCATCTGTGCTCAAATTTGGTTTATATTCAGAATAGGTGTATTATCTATTTAAATTGAAATATATTGAAAATTTTGTTTGTTAAGTCAAATTTAGTATAATATTAACTGCAAGATTTCAAAAGACTAAAAAGTAGAAAATAATATTATAGTTAAAAAAACTAAAAACACGCTTTTATTACAAAAAGAACTAAAAAGTATAAAATAATTTGTAGATATAGCGATTCCGTTTAAGAAGAATAGGAAGTTCCCTAACCTGATTTAATTTAACTGTTTTAAGTTAGCTAAAAATATGATTAAAGTGATTGATCCGTAGTTATAGTCAAAATAAAGTGCACTGTAAAGTTGTTGCAGCTTTTTTACAGAACCATTGAAGTTTGCAAAAAGCTGCAACTAACTTTACAGTGCACTTTATTTTGACTATAACTACGGATCAATCACTTTAATCATATTTTTAGCTAACTTAAAACAGTTAAATTAAATCAGGTTAGGGAACTTCCTATTCTTCTTAAACGGAATCGCTATATCTACAAATTATTTTATACTTTTTAGTTCTTTTTGTAATAAAAGCGTGTTTTTAGTTTTTTTAACTATAATATTATTTATTTTGAAATCAAAAAATATTTAGAGGTCGCACAAAATGATCAAAGTTTTCCATGTATTTTGTATAGGAAAAAAAGAACTTTTCGTGGAAATGGCATAGAATTCTTGAAAATCAATATTTTTCGATCGGAAGACTATGTTTCTCTTCAACGATTCCCAATAATAAAACCCAATTATTTAAAAAAAAAGCTTTTTTAGTAACTATATTTTATAGGACCGTCAAAACCCCTAGAAAATGCCAGAAAATGCAATGCGGGGATAAATAAAAAACCTTCATTATTAAAAAATTGTTAAATAAATAATTGAATATTGTTATTGGAAGTCTCCTGAAGAGAACCAGAATTTATTGATCGAAAAATATTGATTTTCAAGAATTCCATACTATTTCCACGAAAAGTTGTTTTTTTTTCCACACAAAATACATGCAAAAGTTTGAGCGCTTTGAGCGACCTCTAAATATTTTTTTGATTTCAAAAAAAAAATAGGGGTATATTTTTTCCATATAGAACAATCCTAGGGGGTGAGAGCATTAAAATTCCGACCTTACTCATTTTGGACCACTATAATTGTTCTTAAGTGTTCAGCAAAAAATATTCGAAACATTTTGGACCACCCTAATGTACATACACCCACTATAATTGTTCTTAAGTGTAAGTGTCCCTATAAGCCATGGCTGAGCAGTTTCCCCTCAAATTCGACAGATTTGCACACACCTTCGCAACTTTTTAGCTATCACACGCACACATTTACAAATTTGGTATTCGAATTTTGAAAAATTTTTCATTTGCTAGAGCGGAATTCATACTTTTATAGGAATTGTGTGCGTTAAAGCGAGTAAGAAATATGGCAGTTTTTATGACAGTAGGCTTTGACGAAAAATGTCACATTTGATACAAATTTTAGAGTGTAAATATTTTTTTATAATTTTACAGACATTTAAAATTTCATTTTATGTTCCCGTTGCCGTTGCCGTTGACTTTGCATCATTATTTTTAAGGTATGTACATAAATATGTAAATTACTTAATTTGTGCATTTTAATTGATTTTCTCGTTATTACAGATTTGCAACAATTAAAATTACCATCGCCACCATCATCTTTAACGCCGTCACCAGCTGATATCGCACTCATCATCAATCAACACCTCCTCCATCACCTTTAATGCCACCACCAACATCGTACCATCACCTTCAACACCGGTACCAGAAGTATCGCCACCATCATCATTCAACACCGGCACCAGCAAAATCGCACCATCAACATTCCACGCCTCTACCAGCAAAATCACCTTCAACATCGCCACTATTACTTTAAGGCCACCACCAACATCACCTTCAACGCCGGCACCAGCAATGTTATACACATCCACATCAATGGTCCTCTGCAATAACTACAAAATAAAAACTGTTACTACTGTTAAGTGGCTCTTGTCGGTAATCCTCGTCTAATCCATTTCCAACCTTTTCTAAAGTAAGCAGTAAGGATTGCTAAAATAAGTACTAAATATTAGGCATGGATTAGATAGATATATGACCCACTTAACAGTAGTAAGGGTTTTATTTTTTTAAATTTTGAATTGTGTCGTTATTGCACAGGACCATCGATATGTACAAAGTATGTTATTTGTTTGCACATATGTACTATAAGAGTTTTGTATTAATAAACGTTTTTTAAATAAACCAATTCATTTTTAAAAGTAAAAATTTTGATTTTCTACTTATTTGTTTTTTCCTGTACTGAGGAGTTTATAACGACAAAAATGAGTAGTTTCATTATTAGTGCTGAGGAGTTTATAACGACAAAAATGAGTAGTTTGATTATTAGTGCTGAGGAGTTAATAACGACAAAAATGAGTAGTTTGATTATTAGTGCTGAGGAGTTTATAACGACAACAATGAGTAGTTTGTTTATTAGCACTGAGGACTTGCTAATGACAACAACGAGTACTTTATTCATTAGCACTGATGTGTTTATAAAAACGAAAATAAGCAGTTTGGTAGTTTCTAGAGCAGAGCCGATATATTTTTCATTAATTAAAGTTTTCAATTAGCAAGAAGAGGTAAAATATTACACCAACAAGGGGAAAGTGCTCAGTTTTATCCCATCGCCTGAACAAAAATGAGTATTTTAATAAGCACTTTTGTAATTAGTGATAATGATAAAATGAGCACTTATTTGATGGCCAGCTGTCTTGCAGGGGTAAAATTAAAATACGCTTACTTCGATATGTTTGTTTAGTTTCTACGCGTATTTCTTTCCTCTTCACTCCCTCGCTAATTTGAATATATGTATGTACATCTATACATAGTAGAGGTTTACGCCGACAGGCTTTGCGGCGGCGGCGACGCCGGCGCGTCTGGAAACTGCGGCGATACTGCCCATGAGGTAGATTCCAAAGAGCCATGAGGCTCATCAGATTAAAATTCTATTTAATTCATTCATTGAATTCAAATGTTGAGTGACTGCTGCTGATGGATGGGCGAACAGAAGAAAGTCTATATAGTATATACATTAGGTTTCCCATCGAAAATGCTTTTTTTGAAAATTTAAAGACCCTACCCCCTAATTTGATTCGTTTTTATGAGAAATATGACTGCCTATTTTTATAGATTTTTTAAAGGCCATTTAGAGGTCGAGGCCTGTCGATTTCGGTCAGAAAATACGATTTTCTATATTAATGAGTTTTTGAATTTCTATTTTTGCTTGAATTTCAAAGAATTTTTTAAATTTTGACCATCGATAATTTCCACAATTAGAAAATATGTAGTACTAACGTACAAAAAAACGATTTTCGATGGGCACCCTAATATACATACATCATTATGTACTCTACAAATCCGTATGTACTATTTCAATTTAAAGAAATAAAAAAATTTAAAGGTTAAGTTTTTGGGGTAATTTACGTCGCTATCAATAAATTTTTGCAATAACCTTTTCAACCGTTATGTTAAATTACGGAGTTCTTACGATTTTTTGACCCACTGTTTGAAAACTGGCTTATAAATAGTTAAAATTTCCACTAATATATTAAGCGCCAAATTTTTCTAAGCAGAACACAATGTAATGCAAAATAATAGTAATTTTTTACCAAAAAGGGGAATTTTACCTCTGTGTAAAAAATATTGCGATGCGCGGGAGCAAAACCTTCCTGTGGTTTGACCACTACTTAGGGATACTAACGTGATTTTCACACAGCCACCTAGACGTATACTGTGGGACCCCAGAATAAAGTAACTTACGAATGTAAAAATTAGCAAAAAAAGGCGTGTGCTTTTTAATAAAATTCTGTTTAAAATATTAAAAAAAAAACACACAAAAACATCAAATAGTCTTTGTTTTATCTCCAATAATTGAGGAGTTAGATGCAATAAGGGCGCTTCTATTAAAACTGCTTTCTGAGATATTGGCGTTAAAGTTTTTGATGTGTATAACTTTCTTGTTGATGTAGTATATAAAAAAGGAGTATTGTTGTAGTATTGAAAAAAATGTTCTACTCGGAAAAAATCGTCAGATTACCAGCATTCGACCCTAATTTATCTGTAATAAAGGCTTTCGATCGAAAAACGTGTTACCTATGTTTTTTTCTGAGTTGCGCTTCTTTTTTAAATGTTCAGTGGCCCAAATTATGAAAAAAAAACTTATTTTAAAAATGTAATTTTCATTTCGTAAAATAGTGTTTTTATACGAGTAGTATTTAGTTCCTTCGAACGATGTATTTCAAAATTCCTTAGGCGCCGAACGCCGCCGCCGCCACGCCAATATTTTCGTAACTCGGCGGCGGCGCGTGATAAATTACAAAAAACGGCGGCGGCGGCGGCGTGGCCCGGCGACGTATACCTCTAATACATAGTATAAAGGAAAGTCGAGATTATTTGTACGCGGTAATCTTGAAAACTACTGAACGGATTTTGACGAGATTTTCTGTAATATATTCTATATCGATNATTATGTACTCTACAAATCCGTATGTACTATTTCAATTTAAAGAAATAAAAAAATTTAAAGGTTAAGTTTTTGGGGTAATTTACGTCGCTATCAATAAATTTTTGCAATAACCTTTTCAACCGTTATGTTAAATTACGGAGTTCTTACGATTTTTTGACCCACTGTTTGAAAACTGGCTTATAAATAGTTAAAATTTCCACTAATATATTAAGCGCCAAATTTTTCTAAGCAGAACACAATGTAATGCAAAATAATAGTAATTTTTTACCAAAAAGGGGAATTTTACCTCTGTGTAAAAAATATTGCGATGCGCGGGAGCAAAACCTTCCTGTGGTTTGACCACTACTTAGGGATACTAACGTGATTTTCACACAGCCACCTAGACGTATACTGTGGGACCCCAGAATAAAGTAACTTACGAATGTAAAAATTAGCAAAAAAAGGCGTGTGCTTTTTAATAAAATTCTGTTTAAAATATTAAAAAAAAAACACACAAAAACATCAAATAGTCTTTGTTTTATCTCCAATAATTGAGGAGTTAGATGCAATAAGGGCGCTTCTATTAAAACTGCTTTCTGAGATATTGGCGTTAAAGTTTTTGATGTGTATAACTTTCTTGTTGATGTAGTATATAAAAAAGGAGTATTGTTGTAGTATTGAAAAAAATGTTCTACTCGGAAAAAATCGTCAGATTACCAGCATTCGACCCTAATTTATCTGTAATAAAGGCTTTCGATCGAAAAACGTGTTACCTATGTTTTTTTCTGAGTTGCGCTTCTTTTTTAAATGTTCAGTGGCCCAAATTATGAAAAAAAAACTTATTTTAAAAATGTAATTTTCATTTCGTAAAATAGTGTTTTTATACGAGTAGTATTTAGTTCCTTCGAACGATGTATTTCAAAATTCCTTAGGCGCCGAACGCCGCCGCCGCCACGCCAATATTTTCGTAACTCGGCGGCGGCGCGTGATAAATTACAAAAAACGGCGGCGGCGGCGGCGTGGCCCGGCGACGTATACCTCTAATACATAGTATAAAGGAAAGTCGAGATTATTTGTACGCGGTAATCTTGAAAACTACTGAACGGATTTTGACGAGATTTTCTGTAATATATTCTATATCGATAGGAGAGTGACCTTTATAATTTAGAATTTTAATAGGGTTGCCACCTGTTAAGAAAATTACTATATTCAGTTCTAATAAGCGTAGGCGTCAGTTCTGCACCGTCACTGTCAAATGAAAAGACATAGCCTATGGATGTGTAATAATGTATTATTTTTCTGAGTAGGGTTGCCACCTCTTTTAAGATCTTCACCGTTGGATAAAAAATGAGATACCAAATGAAAGTGCATGGCCTTAGCGCGTACAAAACTTTTATTAATATTTTTTAAGTACGCTTGCCACCTATTTAAAATTGCTATCTTCTATACATAGTATAAAAGAAAGGCGAGATATTTTAACCACGCTACTGAACGGATTTATACAAGATTTTTTATGTATATAATAAACGAATTACATATTGACATATGATTTCTTTTTCCAAATACGTAAATGTACATTCATATGCATACATTCAGCGTGTGGCAAAGCCTCGCGCATCCGTGGCTTGCTAGTTAATATTAGGGCTATTCGCGATTCGCTGCATAAGAGCTGACAAATTTATGCAATTGCAGAAGTATGCCATGGATTGTGAGCGCCCTTTATTAAACTGTCATGGTAAACCTTTTTTAATCAGCTGATAGAAATATCAACCACAGTTGCAATGCATAGCATTTTTATGCTATGGATTTTTGGTATTGCAAATTTGTCAAGCCATGACAAATGCAAATGCGTGTATTTTGTTTGTGTATTGCAAATAATTTGCAATACAAATTTGCAATGCAATGATGCTAGGCCATTTGCACCGGATCGCGAATAGCCCTATTATAAATATATGAAATATCTACAGCCAGACATCTACACATCTCCACATATATCTACATATCATACACATATCTACACAGAAATCTTTAATCGCTGAAAACGCATAATCAAGACCGCTGTTCAGCAGCCAGTCCTCCGGATCTCTATTTATATATAAACAAGCTAAGCTCACAAAAAATTTCAATAGAACTCAATTTATATAAACTGTAAATAAAATGTTATCAAAATTTCAAGTCATCTGAAGAATGTTGACTTATAGGTGCAACAATGCACTTTCATCATGGGCTGACAGTACTTTAAGACCATCAGAATTGGCAGGCAACCTTGAATTCATTTTATATCATATATGTAATACTTCTATATTGGCAGTAAGCTAACTTCTCAATGTGTAAGCATTCCGAAATCAAAGCGAGACAGTCTAGTACCGTTTTTGTCAATGTATTGTGTACTTGAGTGCCGTTTTTGTANAATCGAGATAGATATAGACAAATGTATACATAAATGGTCAGAATGAAAAGAGAAATCGATTAAGCGGTGACTGTCTGTCCGTCCGTCCGTCCGTCTGTGCACACGATAACTCGAGTAAAAATTGAGATATCTTAACAAAACTTGGTATGTGCACTTCTTTTGGGCGTAGGACGGATGGTATTAAAAATGGGCAAAATCGGACAATAACCACGCCTACCGCCCATATAACGGTAATTTTCGGAAATATGAAAACTGCGATATTTTAGTAACTACTGAAGATTACTCACTCAAAATTGATATCTAATAAATATTATAAATGTGAAAGTTTGTATGTTTGGATATTCGGGAAATCATCACGCGGAAACGACTCCACGGATTTGCATGAAATTTTGTACGCGGATAGCTTATGGGCCAGATTGGTTAATAGGCAACTTTTTGAAGAGTTGCCACCTGTTAAAAAAGTTTCATTCATTTAATATGCGGGAACGACTGAATGGATTTGCATGAAAATTTGCACACAGATAGCTTATGACCTAGATTGAAAAATAGGCTAATTTTTTTTTAAAAGTTGCCACCTGCTAAAAAAGTTTCATTAAATTAATACGCGGAAACGACTAAACGGATTTGCATGAAATTTTGCACCTAGATAGCTTATGACCTCCAGTGGAAAATAGGCTAATTTTTTGGTAGAGTTGCCACCTGTTAAAAAAGTTTAATTAAATTAATACGCGGAAATGAGTGAACTGATTTGCATGAAAGTATGCACACAGATAGCTTATGAGCTAGGTTGAAAAATAGGCTAATTTTTTGGTAGAGTTGCCACCTGTTAAAAAAGTTTAATTAAATTAATACGCGGAAATGAGTGAACTGATTTGCATGAAAGTATGCACACAGATAGCTTATGAGCTAGGTTGAAAAATAGGCTAATTTTTTGGTAGAGTTGCCACCTGTTAAAAAAGTTTAATTAAATTAATACGCGGAAATGAGTGAACTGATTTGCATGAAAGTATGCACACAGATAGCTTATGACCTAGACCGGAATATAGGCTACTTTTTAAGAATTGCCACCTGCTTGAAAATTAAATTTTGCTCAAAGATGGTTTATGACCTGGATTGAAAAATAGGCTACTTCCTTAACCGGTTTTCCGATCAGAACGAAATTTAGTACACTTACTACGGATTTCGGAAGGATGGTCTTAGACTGAAAGTAAGTCCGATAACTCAAGGCCCCTCCCATACAAATTGGAATTTTCATATTACATACATATCTCTGGAAGTATTTGTGGGAGAGAACTGAAACTTGGTATAGTGATATGTATGTGAAATCAATGTTGGCATTAATCGATTGATGTTTTAATTAGTTAGTTAATTCGATTAAATTCAATCTGATTACAGTTAATCATGATTAATTTTAATCCGGCAAAACAGTTAACCGTAACCGCGATTAAAAAATTAATTTTTAATCATTAACTCTTAATTTGATCAAGTAGGTTTGGTGATTAATTAAGTTATGCTGGAATTTTCCTGTGCACACAAAGCAAGTTAATCCAGTATGGCTAAGTCGGGTTTCCTCATCAATCTAAGCAATTTGGTGTGCATTTTCATTAAGATATATGTATACCAACAAACGTTTTACAAACTAGGTTTGTAAAAGTTCCCAGTTTATGTATTACTAATAACAATAATTATTATTTTTTTATATTATGTGCTTTTTATAAGCGTAAAACACAAAATAATTACTATAACTGGTGTTTGGTTTCAAACTCGGACAAACTAGACAAATTAATCAGATTTTATTTTTAATTGGATTAACGATTAATGTTTTAAATTAATTAAACGTAATCGCAGCCAGCGATTAACGATTAAAAAAATGTTATCATTAATCGTACAGTTGATTACGACTAATTAATTTTAATCGTCAAACGCGATTAACATTTTAATCGTTAATTTTTAATCGTTAATCAGATTAACAGTTTGCCAACACTGTGTGAAATCATGTTCATATTTACGGAGAAAAATGGACGTTTTTGGAAAAGAGGCGTAGCACCTCCCATACTGACTGAAAGTTTCATATTGCAGATCTCTTCAAATGTTTGGGGTAAAGCAGTCAAGCTTGGTATGGATATGTGAAACTAATACCATACTCATGGAGAAAAATGAGAGTTATTGGAAAAGGTGGTGTGGCAACTCCCATGCAAATTGATTTTTCTATGCTGCATATCTCTGGAGGTGTTTATTGCAGACGACTGGAACATGGCACCGAGATGTGTATACAAAATTAATTCCATACTCATAGAGAAGAATTTGTGTTATTCGAAAAGGGGACATGGTTCCTGCCGTACAAATTTACTGTTTTCTACTGCTTATCTCTAGAGATGTTCATGGTAGAGTACTGGGACTTGGTACTGGGGTATGTAAAATCAATTCTAAATTCATGGAAGAAGATTAGGGTTGTAAGAAAAAGGGGCGTGGCACTTCCAGTACAATTTTACTTTTTCTTGCCACATATCCCTGGAAGTGTTTGTGGAAGACAGAATAAATGTCATTAAATGGAAAAGGGAGAGCCGGGTTCGACCTTATAATCTAAAGCTCTCTTGAGGCATTTGCTACAGTAATGAGAAGTGGTATTTTAGCAAGGCCAGGTTACTAAATTTGAGTTGGAAATATTAGAACTCGCCGTGGCACCTCCAAGAAGGTTTCACGTTCACACGTCGTATACCTGGAAACCTTTTAAGGTAAACCTAGAGGGAGGAGAGAGGAGATTTTATAATTTCATAGTTTTAAACGGCCTAAATACCTTAACTCACTTAGAAAATAACGAGCTATAACGAAATGGACACAGAAATAAAATCTAAAATCATTAAATTATTTTTCCTATTTGTATAAAAGCGCGGGGGAAACCCGCGGGTATTAGCTAGTTTACTATAATTTTTAGACGAAAAATAAGAATATTATACGTTTTTGGAAAATGAGCGTAGCCACGCCCACTTATGGATACATGTGTATATCTTCGTAACCGCTGCACCAATTTCTTCCAAACTTGGCACAGTTATTAGTCTTACTACAGAATACCAAATGGCCGAAAATTTTTAAAATCGGACAATAACGACGCCTACCTCCCATATAACGGTAATTTGGAGAAATACAAAATCTTCGATAAATCAATAAATATTAAAGCTAATTTACTCAAAATTGATGCTTGCAACAATTCTTTACCAAGAAATACGTTTATGATAAAATTTTGGAAAATGGGCGTGGCACCGCCCACTTCTTATCACATATATGTATCTCGGTAACCGTTCTACCAATTTGTACCAAACTCGGTATGATTATTGTGCTTGCCACATACACACAAAAGGTTGAAAATTATTGGAATCAGATTCAAATTACGACCACTTTTCATATAACGGCAAATTTCAGAAATGCTTGAAACTTCAATATTTCGAAATTTAAGAACGCTAATTTACTCAAAATTGATACATCCCGTCTTACCATGTAGCGGTAGCTTTCGCAAAGGTGAAAATCATATACTTAGTACCTGCGCCGGGTATTTAATGTTCGGCTCCGCCCGAACTTAGACTTTGTTACTTGTTGTATATGTGTTGTGTACATGTTTATTTATAAACGTATGTGTTCCTTTTCTTTCGTACGTGTTTATTGATATAGCTGTTCTGTAGTGTTTTCGGACGGTACTAGCTCTTACTGCCAATATAGGAGTATTATATATATGTTTTATATGTACTGTAAATAAAATTCTATCAAAATTTCAAATCGTCTGAAGTATGTTGCCTTATAGTTGCAACAATGCACTTTCATCATGGGCTGGCACTACTTTAAGACCATCAGATTGGCAGGCAACCTTGAATTCATTTTCTACACACTGTAAATGAAATTCTTTCTAAATTTCAAGTCATCTGAATTATGTTGAGTAATCGGTTTTCACAGACATCTTTATCCACTGAAAACGCATAATCAAGACCGCTGTTCAGCAGCCAGCCCTCCGGATCTCGATTTATATATTAACAAGCTAAGCTCACAAAAAACTTTCAATCGAACTCACTTTATATACACTGTAAATAAAATATTATTAAAATTTTAAGTCATCTGAAGTATGTTGACTTATAGGTGCAACAATGCACTTTCATCATTGGCTAACAGTACTTTAAGACCATCAGAATTGGCAGGCAACCTTGAATTCATTTTATATGCACTGTAAATAAAATTCTATCAAAATTTTCAGTCATCTGAAGTATGTTGCCTTATAGGTGCAACAATGCACTTTCAACATGGGCTGTTTGTACTTTAAGACCCTCAGAATTGGCAGGCAACGTTGAATTAATTTTTTATTCACTGTAAATAAAATGTTATCGAAATTTCAAGTCATCTGAAGTATGTTCAGCTATACTTAGGTGCAACAATGCCCTTTCAACATGAGCTGGTAGTATTTTAAGACCATCAGAATTGGGAGGCAACCTTGAATTCATTTTATATACACTCTAAATAAATTATTATCAAAATTTCAAGTCATCTGAAGTATTTATTTATTTGTTTATTATGAGTTAACCTGAAGAAAATAAGTTGCTTACAAGTTAACTTTAAGGGAGCTATGGCAGCTAGGCCTTAAGCTCGCAGATAACTTAATACTAGGTAATATATGAAGGTATGCACATATTCTTGTAGTTAGGAGGATATATGTATGTATATGTTTATATATTTATATGTTTATATATATGCTCTATTTACATTTGTATACATTCAGTATCAGATGCTGTAGTAAGTATTGGTATATTTAAGGAATTTTGTAACTAGATAGATTTAATCTGTGGAGGGAATGGAAAGGTATGATATGGGGTTTGAATTGTCGAACATTTGCCTTATACGGCTAGAGAATATTGGACATTCTTGTAGAATGTGGTAAAATGTGATTGGTTCGCTGGGGTTGCAAGGGCAGCTGTTTGGATTCGAATTTGTCATCAGATGTCTGTGAGTCCGAGTCGAAGTCTTTCAAATATTATTATATCAAGCCTGGTTATTTTATAATTTTTGTCTTTAAGGAAGTCTTTAATGTGTGCCTTAGACTGGTTGATCTCTTTATACAAGTTGTTGGTTAAGTTCCATTCCTCTTTAAGTTTTCTGCCATAGTGTTTATTAATGTGCTTTTTGATATCAGTCCAGCTATAACTGTCTGTGGTTAGCAGTGGGGTTTCGTGGGCGTTTTTCGCTGCTTCCTCAGCTAGTTCATTACCTTCAATACTGACATGTCCTGGCACCCATAGTATTATGACGTTTGGGTATTGCTTTATGAGCTCGTTTCTTATCAGCCTAGCGTAGTGGCCATTATTCATACTTGTTGTGTAATACTTCACAAAATCCTAACTGATATTGTAAAGCGTTTGTGCTGTTTTTGCTGAGTATATGTAGAGAAGTATCTACAGCTTCTGTGTTGAAGATCCATTGGGGTCGTAAATGGTAGTTGTATTTCGGTAGTTTGGTTGTTAGGCCTTGTTCTGTGCCAAATTTTTGAATGTTTTCTATTGCCGGTTATGGTTTATGCTAATATTATAGAGTGGGTTATCGTGGCTTAATATCAGTGTTTTAAGCAGTTTTGTTGTGTTTAGATCCCTTAAATTTTCTAGAGTAGGGATGTTCAATTCGTTGAGTATATTTTTGATTGGGGTTGAGCGTAGTGCCCCTAAAGCTGTTCTGATTGAGCATCTTATAAATGTTTTCACTTTCCTTAGTTGTGATTTTGGGGCGTATCTATATAGAAACAAACCGTAACTTATTTTTGATATAAGCTGGACTTTTAATATTGTAATTAAATATTGTAGGTCGCAGTTCGGTGCCGATAAACATTTGATAATGTTGAGTCGGGTAGTTAATGACGACGATATGTATTCAATGTGGGAGTTCCAATTGTACCTACTGTTTATAATCACTCCTAATATTTTTGCATTGGGATAGGTGGATTTGGTTTGACAGAATTGTGCATTGGCAGTTAAATTTTCGACATATATGGATGAATTTGCATTTTGTAGGAGACAGGACTGCGCCGGATTGACCACACCAAGTTAAAATTTCTCGGAAAAGGTTATTCAGATCTATTGTTGGTTTTTTTCTTTTTTTGATTTAACAATAATGTTGAAATCGTCTGCGTATGCGCAAAAATCAATTTCTTTGCTAAGGGCTATAATGGAGGATAACTTATTGTATACGATTAAGAATAAAATTACCGATAGAGGAGATCCTTGAGGGATACCGTTTTCTATTGGTTGAAAGGCTGAAAAATGGCTCTTTACACGAACCGTGAGCTTGCGGTTAGTCATGAAGTTAATGTTATAATGGATTATTTTCGCGCCAACTTTCCATTCTACTAGTTAGTTGATAATTGTGTGAACATCATTTTTGTCGTAGGCTTTTTCAAAGTCAAGCGATATAATAGTCAGGTGACTCTTTGAGGAAAGTTTAGATACAGCCAGATAATCCATAAAGAGTATAACATCTACTGTGGATTTCCCTCTCTTAAATCCCATTTGTCGGCTGTTAAGAAGTTTATTTTTTGTAACAAGCCACCAAAGCCGATCTATTATTTTGTCAAGGAGTTTTGAGAGGCAAAGGTTTAGGGAGATTGGTCTATAAGATTTTGGTAACGTTTTGTCTGAATTCGGTTTTAAGATGGGTACTACTATACTTTGTTTAAAAGCCTGTGGAATGCTGTTGTGCAAAATGGCATTGTAAAGTTTCAAAAGGCGCCTTTTAAATGTTTCGGGGGAATTGCGTGTTAGTGGATAAGTTATCCTGTCTAAGCCAGGCGTTTTCCCTTCCAGCTTATTCAGGGCTGATAAAAGTTCTAGATAATTTATGTCTTTTTCTATAAGGACTGCTTCGCTTGGTGGGTACGTGATGATTGGGGAGTCTATGATGGTTCTTTTTAAGTTCTGAAATAAGGAAGGGAAATTTTTATTTGCAGAGTTTTCACGGTGACATGTAACAAGATCAACGGTGCGAAATAAAGTCAATTGACATTATTACCTTTTCAAATGCGAAATAAAGTCAACAAAAATTTAAAAATAAAGTCATTGACGCTATTTCCTCATTCAAATGGAAATAGCGTCAACAATGCTTAAAGTATGTCGATTCATAGAAAAAAATGTTGTTCTTACAATAAACATTGCCCCGTAAGTGTTGTTTTTTAATAGATTAAAAAGGTTATTGCCAATTGATTTTATTAAACAACTTAAAATTACGAATATAGTAAAAACACGATGCGAAAAACCAAACGCAAAACGCAGTTGGAATACGAGAAATATTTGAAGAAAGAGTGTAGAAATGATCCAGAACTTGCAAAACATGTTTCGTTTCTACATAAATAAAGCGAACACGATTAAATTAAGGAAACAGTCCATGTCCACAAACCCCGGAGGAACACTGAAAGAATTCTGTGTTTTAAATTA
>NW_016158228.1:84124-90510 GCF_001687245.7 Rhagoletis zephyria | reverse complement strand
TTCTGCGGACTCTGCATGGCTTACAACCATGCGGAGGTGGTAATAGTTGATTACCATTGGCCACAGTGCCTACCCACTACTTTTTGGTCCAATAAATATTTTTTTAAATACATACATGCAAACATACTGGTCTCCCCTCTCACTGAGTTATTCATCATGTAAGTTAATTGATTGGTTTTTGGATTCCACACACTTTTGAAACACAAATTATATGCTTTTTTACTGCAGACAAGTTGTTGCCAAAACACAGCAGAAATCTTCCAATAACTTACAAATATGAAAATGTGAAATATCGAGTGTTAAGCCCTAATACCCTTTATCTGCAATTTGCACAAAAACTAATTTGTGATTTTAGAAACCATCTGGGACTTATTACCTGTCATCACTGACATATTACTTCTGATTTCCAATTTATAATAGTGTAAATTTTTCTGTCAAGAGTTATATAAGGTAGCATTAATATCACCGATGATTTTTATTTTAGAATCTCATCTTTGTGAAAAGTGTGCAGATAGGGGGTATTATTGAATATAAGCTCTCGATATGTAAAATATATAAACATTTTATTTCAACGTATACAAAAAATAAATCTACCTGCGTTACAGCACGGCGGGAGAGGTGGTGTGGCGCGCCGGTAGCGCGGGGCGCGAGCCCGGCGCGCGCGGTGTGGCACCCGGACGCGGGCCGCCGCGAAGCTAAGCAAATTTAATATTTCAAAGAGCAATAATGTCAATGGATTTTATTTCGCTTTTAAGAAGGTAATAATGTCAATTGACTTTACTTCGCACCAGGGTGGGAATTAAAGTAAATTGACCTTATTTCCGTTGATCTTAATACCTGTCACCAGTTTTCACTCCAATATTCGGCCAGCTCCTTTACAATATCTATTTGGTTTGAATAGATTTGTGAAGGATTAGTGTGAGATTGCAGACAATGGATGCCGTGGGTTAATTTGTCTTATGTTTTTCCATATTTTAGTTGTTGGTGTTTCGGGGTTAATTTCCGCTATATGCTTCTGCATTGAAGATTGTTTGGCAGCTTTTATTTCGCGTTTCAATTGAGATTTCGCTTTCTTGTAATTCATTAGGTTTTCTTGGGTCTTGTTTCTCCTAAATTTATTGAATAAACAATTTTTTTTTTTATGTTTTAGCCTACTTAGATTTTGATTCCACTATGGGATAGTTTTTGGTTTCTTGTTTATTTCTGTATGAGGGATTGACTCGAAGGTGCTGCTGCTGATGGCGATGGTGAGTATGGTGAGTTTGCGTGATTATTGTTAATGCTATTTTCTTGAGTTCTTTTTGTTACATGGGATGCTTTTGCTGCTTGTGTTGAGTATGTCGCTGAGTGATATGGGTGGCGCTCTGGATACGTGGCTACCGCTTTCCTTCTGTCCACTTTTTCTAGAGTTATGATTGCTTGTATTCCTTTCTCTTTTAGGAATATTGGGAATTTTTTGCATAGTGCGTTGTGGTCAGTTTTTTCGAATCCGTTGTTAATGTTGCTAATGCAAGTTGTGGGGCCAGTGCACTTTTCACTATTTTCGAGGTCAATGTGAGACACTTTGGCACAATTAGCTCACAGTTTGATGTTGTTACATACCTTAAGTATTTCATGCATCTGAGTGGGAGTGAAATGTATGGACTTCCTCGCACTTTCTCGTACCCGATTAGCATATCAGTTGGGAGTATGGGGTTGTCAAATGTGATTATGACCAACTAGTTTATCATCAACTTTTCTCTTTATTTTGCGGACTTCGCTTACGTTTTGGGATTTTAGTTCGTTTTGAATTGTTTCTTCTGATATGCCTTTCAGTTCACTTGACAAGATGACACTTTTTGAGCTATTAAGTGTTTTGTGTTTGGACACTTCAACTTTTATAGATGGTGTGAGGGAACATAATGTTATTAGTTTACATGCTTGAGCGTATGTTTTTGTTTTTATTAGAATATTGCCATTTCTTAACTTTTTGCATAGTTCGACTTTACTTCCGCACACACAGTCTATTACTTTTTTAATTAGAAAAGGAGATCACGGTGTCCTTGAACCAGATTCAACTCAATCGGTCTGAAACGATGGAATTTCCGATTAGACTATTTTGGAGGGGTGTTACCGAGTTAGAATACGTGAAGTTCAAAATCGTGGCAAGTGCCGATTTCAAAAACGGTAACTTTTTCGATTTACAGCCGATATTTCGCATTTAAGTATAGTATTAATAAGACTGTGTATGAGTAATTTTTTAAATATCGAGCTCGAACCGCTAAAATAACGTAAACGACATTTTCTCACAATTTTCGTTTTGTTCCAGAAATATTCCTAGAGCATTCAGATGCATTTCTGCATCAAAAAAAATATTAATTTAAAAAAAAAGTCGCTTACGTTATTTTGGCGGTTAGGGCTCGATATGTATAAGCATGTATAGCCTGTGGGAAATTTCGTAGTCAACAATACAATAGCCAACTTTTGGTGCACTTATAACGGCCTACTTTTATCTGGCTTAAAAAAAATTAACTATAAATACTCATTATTTTTTAGGTGTTCTTTTATTAGTTAGTTTTTTTCACTTCATAATATAAACCCTATACCAAGTATTTTCATGGAGAATGTCTTTTTTTATAGAAAAACTTCGTCTAAAGGCAGAATTTGTTTTGCTATACTGTTGTACGGATCAAGTTAATGCGTAAAATAGTTTTTACTGTATTAGTCAAATGCGTTCCTTTAAGCTCAGATGGACTGTATGCAAGAAACTCGTCTTCTATTGATTTCTGAATATCCCCTGTTGTAAATAACCTCGAATCTCTATGAAGGTCGCTCTACAATTTCGAGCTCAAAATATTTGGTGAACCATCGGAAAACATTACGATGACAACATTTAAAAAACACGTGTTAACTTCGGAACCGTTCTATGTTTCACATTAGGCCTGATTGGCGGTTGTTTTGACTTGCACGGAAATGACCTTACCACACTTGCATGTGTATCTAGGCATGCGCTTTCGCATTTTCGTTGGGAAACAGCACCACCCTATAGTCGGGCCTGCACATATATGTATAAATATGTATACAATCGACTTGTATATATGTAAATATATATACTTATTCATCGAGAACCTTATCGAAAAACCTACCTGAAAATCGAAAAAGTGCCGTTTTTGGAATCGGCACTTGCCATGATTTTGAACTTCACGTATTCTAACACTGGAGCACCCCCCTAAAATAGTCTAATCAGAAATTCCATCGTTCCAGACCGATTCAGTTGAATCTGGTTCAAGGACACCGTGAGATACTTTTGAAAGGTTTTCTGAGTTATCGATTTTTGTCACTAGTAAGTATTTAGGCACTTTGGAGTTATTTTTTAGTACTTTGGTCTTGTTTGTTTGGAACAAGCGTTCGTCTTTTGTTTTGTCTCGATCCGGTGGTTCTTCCATTTTTAAAAAATTAGTTAGACTTTTTGAACACTGGCTAGAAGCTATTTATTTATTTATTTTCTTCTACAATTGACCGTTTTTTTCGAGTGCTTTATTAATCACTGTTGAGTAAAACGCAGAGATAGGTGATTGGTCTGTACTGCGCAAGCGTCGATACCGGACTGTCATCTGAAGTATGTTGACTTATAAGAGCACTTTCATCATGGGCTGGCAGTACTTTAAGACCATCAGAGTTGGCAGGCAACCTTGCATTCATTTTCTATACACTATAAATAAAATTCTATCTAAATTTCAAGTCATCTGAATTATGTTGAGTAATCGGTTTTCATAGACATCTTTAATCGCTGAAAACGCATAATCAAGACCGCTGTTCAGCGGCCAGCCCTCCGGATTTCGATTTATATATTAACAAGCTAATCTCACAAAATATTTCAATCGATCTGAAGTATAATAAGTTTTTTGGTCATGGGCTCTCCGTCTAACATGTTTTCCAATGCAGTCCCTTAAGCACATGGTCCATAAGTCTTTCAAAAGTGGCAGGAGCATTGCATAATCCAAAGGGCCTCACCGTGAATTGCCAAAGACCATCTCCAACGCTGAAAGCTGTCATCTCCTTGTCCTCGTCACTTACCTCTACTTGCACCGCTCTTAAGGGCGAGTGTTGAGAACCACTTTGTTCCAGTCAACGAGTTCAGAGTATCATCGATCCTGGGAAGTGGATAGCTGTCCTTTTTCGTCACATCGCTTAGTTTCCGGTAGTCCGAATTTGACCATCCTTCTTCTTCACAAGTACTACCAGCGAACTCCATGGACTCGCTGATGGTTCAATCACACCACTCTCGCTCATTTCTGTTTTGGCAAGTGGAACACTTCGAGAAGCTTGACGGATTGGCCTTGCATCACCAGTATCAATGCGATGTTTCGCAACGTTCGTCCTGCCTGGTTTGTTGCCGTCCGTGTCGAATATGTTGGAGTATCTGCGGAGAAGTTCCTTAGCCTTGTGCTGGTATTTTCCTGCCAACCCTTCCGTCCATGCATTGATGCCTTCCGCAATGTCATTATCGCCAATGGAATCGCTTTCACGTAACTTTTCGCAGTGGAAGATTGCCTCTACCTCTCGACATTGCCCCAGTACAGTTCCTCTTCGGAGTTTGATTGGTGATTTGAACTCATTAAGTACTCGAATTGGGATGCGTCCATCTTTTTTCGTCTTAGCCAGGGTTTTACCAATAAGTAAGTCCGGTGTAGAATTCGGTGCTGCTTCGACAACCCACAACTTGTTTGTCTCACCATCTCCATCAATATTCGCCCAAACAATTGCTTCTGACTTCGGTGGAATCTGGCCCAAAGCTAAGGGGCGCTGCCATGTTGTTATACGTCATAATACTATTCTTCATGTCGATCTATATATCTTCGTAAAAAAAAAGTCTACTCCAATGATGACTTCATCCACAATCTCCGCGACTATGAACTTGTGTAACACCGTCACATTCCTATTACGACTTTACATGTTACCTCTCCAACAACTTGGGTGTCCTCACCATTTTCTGTCCTCAACCTTGCTCCAGCTATTGGCCTTACCTATTTAGTGACCAAATCCTTAGCCTTTGATGCTAATTTTCAATATGTCATTATCTTAAGGGATTTTCATTGATGACTGGAAACGTACATCAATCACCCCAATTTTGAAAAGTGCAAATAAAAGTGATATATCTAATTATAGACCAATTTCCAAATTATCTTCAGTTGCTAAGATATTTGAATGTATCATAAAGGAAAAACTCTATTTTAATGTAAAGCATTTGATTTGTTCAAATCAACACGGAATTGTAACTGCAAGATCCACTGTGTCGAATCTTTCAGTTTTTAATTAGGATTGCTATTCATCGTTTCGTAGAGGTTTTCAAATTGACACCATCTATACAGATTTTTCCAAAGCGTTCGACAGGATCTCTCACAGGATTTTAATTGAAAAGCTTACGTTTTTGGGTTTTCACTCAAACCTTCTTGAGTGGATCAAGCCGTACTTGTATAAGAGGAGCAGTGTGGTTGTCATTGATGGTGTATGCTCGAAATCATTCATTTCTAGTTCTGGAGTACCTCAAGGCAGCATCTTGAGACCCTTATTGTTCATTTTATTTATTAATGACATCTCTTCTTGCTTTTCCTCGGCAAATTTTCTCTTATATGCCGATGATCTTAAAATTTATTCGGAAATAAGATGCTTTACACGACCCATCGATGCTTCAATTAGATCTTAATAAGTTCTATAACTGGTGTATTAGGAACCGACTATCTCTCAATATAAAAAAGTGTCACAAGGTAACTTTTTCTAAGATATTGAAACCTCTTGAGACTTCCTATTTCATCGCGAGTTCTTGTCTTACTGAGAGTAAAGAAATTAAAGATTTAGGAGTGTATTTTGATAATAGATTGAACTTCACTATGCATTTAAATTTCATTATTACGAATTCATTATCCATGCTTGCATTTGTCAGACGCCACTCCTCTAACTTCTCGGATCCGTATACTTATAAATTACTGTACTCTGTTTTTGTACGTTCCAAACTTGAATATGCAGCTTTTATTTGGAGGCCATATCATGCAATCCACATAAATCGATTGGAAAGAGTCCAGAAGATCTTTCTCCGTTTTGCTCTGCGCTCTCTTAACTTTTCTGACGTGATTCCGTCCTACGATTCACGGTGCAGATTAATAAGTTTATTATCATTAACAGATAGGATAACTCTCTTGTCTATTTCGTTTATTTTTGATCATGTCTCCGGCAAGATTGATTGCCCTTGGCTTCTTCAGCGAATCAATTTGAATGTCCCTTGCAGAAATTTTCGCAATTCTGATGTCTTTCGCGTTGGGCTTAACAGAACAGTCTACGGTGCTAATGCTCCGATAAATAGAACTCTTTCTGAACTTAACTTCCTCTCAAATTTTTTGGATCTAGAT
>NW_016158228.1:77844-84100 GCF_001687245.7 Rhagoletis zephyria | reverse complement strand
GAACAGTCTACGGTGCTAATGCTCCGATAAATAGAACTCTTTCTGAACTTAACTTCTTCTAAAATTTTTTTGGATCTACTATCTCATACTAAATCTGTACTACAATTAAAATTAAAAAATTATTTTTTAACTAAGTAATTATTAAATTTGATGATAAACATTTTAGTAGTAAGTCTCAAGTGTCTGTTGTATAAATTAGGCATAAAAAAAAAAATCAGATCGAATGATGGAATGCGATGCACCCGTATCCACAGTTAGTACTCGCTCATGTCCGTCCACATGTCCACCAACAGTAATATTGCTCTCTTTTCTGCCAATTTGCGAGATGGAGAATATGGGGCATTCAATTGCTGGAGCCAGCGCGCCCCTTCCAGCTGGCTCGTTTTAGTTTAACGAGTGATCGGAGTTGGGCACGTCTTCCTCAGCTCTGCGTTTACGTTCTGCTGAACTGTTAGACCTGTTGGAACCCATTTTACATTTGCGTGCGAAGTGGCCTGGTTTTCCGCAACCAAAGCATTTTCTAACACCATCCTTTCTCTCGGTTACACCAAGAGCATTTTTCTCTGCCATCGATTTGAGTGTCTTCAGGATCTCGTTCATCACGTCAGGTGTCTCCACATCTACTCGATGGGCATTGTAGGCTGGTCTACTTAGGAGCGCCGCCGTTTCACGCGTCTGCGCATACGAGACAGTTTCAGCAAATGCTGGCTTTGGATTCGCATATGTCTCTCGCTTGGTGTACATGTCCCGCATTCCGCTGATGAACCCCTGGATTTTTATCCTTTCGAGGTACTCACCAGATGCGTCTCCAATTGCCAAATGCGCCAAACTCTCGATCTCAGGGGAAAATTCCTGTAGAGACTCGTTGGCTCTATGGTAGCGATTCTCCAGCTTCAGCGGTCATTTCAATGCAACAAACAGCGCAGCGGATTTATCCTTCATGCTCCAGTTGTTTGCTGTAGCCGTTTTTCGAACTGGAGCTTAAAGACTTGGAAAGGAATCATGCCGTCAAAGGATGGAGTTCTTACCTTGGGAGCGTTCGCCTTTTGCTGTTCTTTAACATTCGTGGACCCCTCCTCAATATCCTTCGATGAACAAACTGCATCTCCCCTTTCTTCATCCTTTGCGGATGTATCCTCGGGTTTACCCCGTAGCAGCGGCCTTATATACCTGCGCTCGCACTCATGGCAACTCTAGAACGTTCGGGTGTCTATCGCATATTTTCTCATTCTCTCGCTGTTTGCAGTATTCATCCACTTGACGTTGCTCGCTGTCGAATATTCTACGTCATTCCTCAAACATTCTGCCGGTTTCTTGTTGTTCGCTTCGCGTTGCCGCAGTATTCGCCACACTATTGTTTGTGATAATGGTAGTTAAAATTATAAAGGAATATAAAGTTCACATATGAAAATACTTATAAACTAAAGGTTTTTATAATTGCGTACAGCAAAAAGATCTTACCCACCAAACAATTTTTGTTGCCGGCAATAAGGAAACGTTTCCCCCTCGGAAACAAATTTATTGCCGGTAATATTGCGATCGTATCGATTTCCTATTACCAGTCGCTATAAAACGTCCGCCGAAGGCAACTTGCTTGGGCGAGTCGTTTTCTTATTACCTGAATGAGTAATTTTCTTAACGCTTCAGGCGATATTTGGAATAATTTTATTCTTTTTAATACTTCAATTATTTTTTGTATACAAAATTGGAACTTACATGAAACGGAAATAATTCCTTCTTTCCCTATGGGGCTTCCTATCTTTTCAATCCTGTCCTTGGTAAAAATTAGACGATTTTGGATAATACTGTTGACGCGAAATTTATAAGTTTGGGAATTTTTGATAACTTATTTATTCCAAAGTTGACATGAAAGAAATGATGTTGCCGATTTGTCGCCACAGCAATAAATCGGTGAGTTGCCAATTTGTTGCCATTGACGATTGTTGCCTATTTCTCATGTTTTGCATGGTGGGTAAGGTCACAGTGCTTTATCCTCAACAATAATAATAATAATGTTGTGTATTTATGTCATTGCAAAATGCCACATCCTAAAAGTAATATACTGTGCCAACTATGTGAGACAAACAAATTATATGCATGTAAAAATGGAAAATGGTTTGGAAAACATGCTGCAATTTGGAAAGACATTTAAAAGCAGTCCGTTTAGAACTATACGAAATCTATTTTCCGTTTAATTTCGGTTGCATATGATATGCGCAATAGGGGTATTCTCGAAGTCTTGCACGATGCACGGATTGCACGAAATGCAATAATACGACAGTACCCCATTGCAAAGTGGTAGCATGCATAGGTAGCAAGCAGCGAAATTCTACACATACAATAACAAGATACAGCAAAAAATTAAGTGAGCGAGATGAGAGGAATGAGAGAAATATGTAGCAATTCCAACAACAAAACAACTAGCACAGGATCGCCTTTATTTTGCTATGCTTTTTTGCAAAATATATAAATAGGGCTATTCGCGATCCGGTGCAAATGGCCTAGCATCATTGCATTGCAAATTTGTATTGCAAATTATTTGCAATACACAAACAAAATACACGCATTTGCATTTGTCATGGCTTGGCAAATTTGCAATACCGAAAATCCATAGCATAAAAATGCTATGCATTGCATTCATAAACAAAACCAAAGCTGATGCACAAAAATTGTTTTGCAAAAGCTTTACCATGACAGTTTAATAAAGGTCGCTCACAATCCATGGCATATTTCTGCAATTGCATAAATTTGTCAGCTCTTATGCACCGAATCGCGAATAGCCCTAATGGGTTTCGTCGTTGCATGTTTTGCAGCGATAGGAAATGTTATTTGCAATGTCTTTTTTTGTTGTGTGATTGCAAGTTTTGCAATCCGTGCAATCTGTGCTGCGTGCAACGGCTTTGCAAGATTTCGACAATACCCCTAATATGTACATATGTATGTATGACTAAATGGTTTGGTTTTGTGTTGTGAGCACTAACTTTAGTTGCGCTTCAGATGCTCACGATTTGCAGATTTTTTTTTTTACAGGAAAGCGATCCAGGTGCCAAAAAACCTGGAAGTCAAAGCACTTTTGTGAGAGTAGCTTACACTCTGTCTCAGTCAGAAGTTCCAGGTTTTAGTCCGAAGGTTTTCTTCCTGCAAGTTCATGAAAAGTGTCAAACGATAAGAAGGGTTGCATTTCTAAACAAAAGCAGAACGCGGTGAAAGCAAATAACCTTACATGTGGTAGAAAATGGAAGTAGTTACAGCAAATGTGGTTTTTCGCGTTCCAGGTGACTTTTACTGTTTTGCTCTCGCTTCTCTCTTTCAAGAGAGTATTTTATTATTTGACAGTTTTGCAGGTTTTTACACGAAGTTATCTGGAACGCAACTTTTATATTTTGTTTGTTTCCCTATTTCTCAGCATTCAATTCTTTTGTTTGCGTTAGCTATCGCGAACGCTAGCAGAGTAAAGTTACTGCTCGCAAAATGTTTCCGAGTGATTGAACTCGGTTGTGTTTCGTTACCTTGTATGAGCGAAGCTAAACGATATGTTTGCGTTCTCTGCACGGTTGCCACTGTTGGTTGTTTCCAACCAAACTTGGTTGTTTTTCTTTCATTTTTCGAATTTGGTTGCTTGGTTTCTCTGATTTGTTTTTTTTTTTTAAATTAGAAATTAGCAAATTTTTTCTTTACAAAAAGTAGTTATTATTGCATACTGAATGCCAAAAATGAATAAATGAATTTTTCAAATTCTTATTTTTAATAGCTCTGATAGAGTACTCCATGAACTTACAGGTTTTTACACAAACTTGCAACAAGTTACAGGAAACATTTTCCCGTACTCCAGAATTCTGTAAATGAGAGCGATTTTTGGAGAGTTGTGTAGAGAATGAAGTTGCGAGATTTTACCAGAACTTTTTGTTCTGGTAAAATCTTGAAAAGTATCAAGCGATCGCTGGTTGACGGTTTTACAGGAAAAATGCTTTTTCTGTTCCCGTACTTTTTGTTGTTACTATTTTTTTTTACTCTGACTTCAGAGAGTAATTTTGCTGTTTCATATTTTTACAGGATTTTACACGAAAGTATTGGATCAGAGCTAATGTTACATGCCAGCCAGAAAAATATTCGGAAATGTTTATGAAAATGGAAATCATTTCGTATAAAACCCTGATGTTTCATCCGTTTTCCGATTCCGCTTTCGGTCATTTTTCGGATCCATTCTCCAACTAAAGTGTTCATCGAACACGTATGGGTAGGAAACTATCGAAGATGGTTGTGAAACGGATGTGCTTACGGCTGTTTTCCTGAAATTTGTCTGATTCAATTTTTCGTTGAAAACGATTTCATTCTGAGCTTTACAGAAACTTTTTCATAGTTACAGGAAACCAAGCAAAAATCAATTTTAAGATTCGGCAATTATTTCAATATTAATAAATATATATGTATAATTTTAGTTGTTGCTTCTGACGGCACTCGAACCTGGGACTTCCTGAAAGGTAACAAATAGTAGCACGCACCTCTGCACACTCAGCTACTGGCGAATACGTATACATGTTTTCAAATACTCAGTTTGAACAAATATTTTAGCACCCCTATTCTGCAACTCTTTCGTATTTGGATTTTGCTACGAGTCGTAGAAATAGTATGCTGCTATCCGAATCGTATTTTCGATTTTTCGAAATTCGTAACAATGGCATGCCTAAAAACGAACGAATAAGGTTTTTGCGTAATTTTGTACGAAAACAATTCTGTGTCGGATGCTAGATAAAAGATGTAAATCGATTTGTGTTTGCAGGAAATATTAGTGGTGCTGATTTAAATAGATAAATCTGCCTTTCGCATCTACGTATATTTTTATCCACTGCTTTATATAAACGAGCAAAGAATCTTTGTTGCCCCTTATCGAGAAACTTGGGTCCCGTTTAGTTATTTGTACAATGATTTTCGGTTGTTGTGTCCAAACGCATAACCCGAATCCTAAAACTTTAACATACACGTGTAATCACGGTTGCCATTTCCAATTTATTTTCCGGACCAAAAAATGGACCAAATGGTAAATAAAATTATAGTTTAAAAAACTAAAACCTCCCTATTGAAGTTGCCATTCGTACTGTCATCAGGTATGTAACTTGAGAATAGAAATCGCTGCATCTTTTAGGAGCATCAATATTACATAGTTACATCCGGAGCTAATAAAAGGAAGGTAAAAAGGACCAATTTTTATGTCATCGGGAAACTGAGTGCAGTTTATTCCTCTTTATCAAGAAAATATGCCAATTCAGTTTTTATAACGATTTTTTTATATTGCATCCAAAGTGCATTACAATTGTATATTATTAACATTAGATTATCTAAAGCAGAGGCGGGCATTTTTTGATTTTCCAAACACAGGTAATTAGGCTTCAAAATGCTGCTTGCTGCGACGTCGAAACATGTATACTATCATTGTCTTCGTGCGTCTTACGATAATTGACGATTGACTGATGCTTCGCTGCAAGAATGATAGAATACAAGATTGCGCCAATGAGAGAGGATTTTTGAGCGTAATTTTTGCGTGACGTCATCTTGGTGCAAATGCGAGAGAGAAATGCCAAAACGCATATAAAAATATGTAAACAATGCACAAAAATGTGTTAATTTTATTATTACATGACGCAATTTTGCAGGAATCAATGAATATACAAAGATTGATTAATTGGGAACCCGTAGCAATAATTTTGGACATGTAGCCATTTAGATAAGTACGATTTTGAGCACATGAGAAAATGGATGTATTAACAGTGTTTGCAATCTCATGTAGACCAAAAGGAAGGTGTGCAGTAAAGTTAATTTTTGGACTCGCCATTGTAAAAAGCCATGCATAGTGCATATGTATATTTGTAGACAGTGGCCAACCACCATAAACTCCACAGCTGTTGACTCCACAGCTCTTATTTGATGACTTTTGTACCATTTCCGAGAGGATGCATGAGTGTTGCTTCTTTGGAAACAAATATTCTATTACTACGTTTATACGTAAGCTATTTGCAAATAAAAATAATTTGAAAATACCTAACTCACTGTTTATTCGATGGTGAAAAATTCTGTTTTAATATTGCCTGATTATAAAAAAGGAATAATATGACCATCGAAAAAGAAAATAAAGTTAACAAGTAATTTTTATCAAAAAAAGCGACTTAAAAAAATATATATATCTATATATTTCATGATCCAATGATCGGATCTAAATTATTGAAATCGGTTGACGTGGTGCAAAATTATGCGGTAACCT
>NW_016158228.1:54118-74894 GCF_001687245.7 Rhagoletis zephyria | reverse complement strand
CGGTTTGTATGGGAGGTGCCACGCCCCCTTTTCCAATAACCACAATTTTTCTCCATGAGTATGCGATTGGTTTGATATATCTCCATACCAAGTTATAGTACTCTACCATGAACACTTCCAGATATATGCAGTATGAAATATTCGGTTTGTATGGGAGGTGCCACGCCCCCTGCACCTAGCGGTATGAAATATACTTTACATCCGATTCTCATACCTACCAAATGTACACAAAAAATTTCATAAAGATCGGTCCAGCCGTTTCGGAGGAGTTCGACCACTAACACCGTGACACGAGATTTTTATATATTAGATATGTATGTATGTATACTGCACATTGCTTTAATTTTGAATGGTCCTTGTTAAAAAATAAACCCAATTTTAATTAATTTTAAAGATAACTAAAATGAAGTAACAAAAAAATTAATTGTTAAAACTTATATTATATTAAAATTTTTGTTTGTATTTTATGACTGAATGTTTACCTTATTTTTCTTTTTTATTAATATTTAAGTATTTATGTATATTTAAAAAACTTTGAAAAAAATTCAATGAATTAAATTAAACTATTTTAAACTAAAAAAATTGTTTTTAATTTCCTAGCAACTTTGAGCGTCGTTTTGCAGTTCGCTGGTATATCGTTCTTGCGGGCTGCAGGGGAGTCGTATTTGCGACCTGCTGGTAAGTCGTTTTTGCATCTCCTCGCCGGCAGAACTGCTTCCACTTTTTCGCCAGATTTGCGTCCGTAGGAAACGAAAAAAAAACTTATATCGCATGCTTTCCTTTTGTTTTCACTATTACACTCAATAATTGTTTAGAACCACGCAGAAACTAACGCACAAATCAAGGCGTATTTAACAGGTGATAGCAGCACCCTTTTATTTTCCTTCGCCTCACGGCTTCGTATGTCAAATGGCTGCTGTTGATTGGTTGGAGCAGTTGATTGTTTATTGTTTTTTGTTCTCTTTCACATCATTCCTATGAAATTTTTGACAGTCTTCGCCGCAAAAGCAAAAACAAAATACATGTACATTTTGTTGTTGGCGTACCGATACCACCTTATTGAATACGCCTTGGCACAAATATTAAAATTGTTATTTGGTTTTTTCGTATGCTCACAATCATGGGCGTAGCCAGGTAGGGGCAGGGGGGTGCTCGAGCCCCCCCTAACTTACAAATTTTCCTTATATATATATAAAATAGTACCCTGAAATACCAGCTTAATAGGGTCGAGCCCCCCCTAAATTTCATTCTGGCTACGCCGATGCTCACAATCAACAATTGCACCAAGATGACGTCACGCACACAGCTAGTTCGGTCAAAATCACAAAGAGCGGATTAGCGGTACCGCGATTGGCGCAATCTCTATTTCTCTCAATCGTGACTTCGCTGGTATTTCGGCAAAGCAAATCAAATCAGTTGCTGTTGAGAGTGTTCGGATGCATGGTTTTCTTAGTGGTAAATAAGCATGAAAAATTGTGGTAGATTCAAATAAATAAATTTATAAATATGTTATATGCACTGATCTTAGCTGATTAAGTTAAGTGACATTTTGACCAGTTTTGGCTATTTATATTTTTTGTTTATTTAATGTTTATCTTTTTTTTTGCTGACGGTGCTAGGCATTTTCTTCCATATAAAAGAAATTGGCAATAGCGCTTGAAATTTGCACTTTGAGCTACTAAATTCTAATGGGCTATAACACTCCATACCTAAAACTTTTCTAGAAATTCTAAATAAAAAGCCAAAGCGACAAGCGATTTTCTGATAGAGAATCATTTTCTGATAGACATTGATAATTTTCGTGTTGATGTATATTACATTCACCAACCATACACTTAATAAAGAACGCTACTTTTAATTCTAAAAGCTTCAGTGCTCGATCACCCTCTTTCACCTTTTCAAAATGACTATGACACAGTTTGTAATGTCTTTTTAAACACAAGACATAACATTGCGACTCAAAACGCGATAGCAGATCACGCATTGCGCACACCCATCCATGTTTTCTATGCAAAAAAAATGTGTTTCCCATTCCTCCCGAAACATTTTATAATAATAGATTGGCGCTTACACATATGTTAGTGTTTGACCAAGCTTCTCCTCCGATTTGCGGCGTGCGCTTTGATGTTGTCACACAACGCGGAGGGACGTACAGTTTTACGCCGACTCTGAACGGCGATTGTATTTTTATGAGAAGCTGTTTTTCATGGCAAAAATACACTCAGAGGTTTGCCATTGCCTGCCAAGGGACGACCGCTGTTAAAAAAAACCTTTTTTCTATCAGTTTTGCGATGTTGCTTTGACCAGGCTTTGAACCCAGGTGCTGCGGAGTGGAAGCGCGCACAGCTTACCACTACAATACAGCGGCCGACAAACATTTTATGTGCGTATTATTCGAATAGTTGCGCAGTGAAGTCTCAGAAGCAACTGATTTGATTTGCTTTGCCGAAGTGCTAGCAAAGCATCAGTCAATCGTCAATTATCGTAAGACGCACGAAGGCGATCATATCATACATGTGTCGACGTCGCAGCAAGCAATGTTGTGTTTTGTTGTAGAAAATGCCCTTTTCTTAATGCGCAAATGAACAAATTAAAAAAAAGAAGTTTCAAGATCTGAAAGTTTTTTAGCTAACGGTGGTAGACGTAGTAGAAATGTAAAGTGTTATTTATTCCACAAATGTGGTGAAGTCCGAGAACTGACTGTTGAGCAAAACTTCGCTGCTTCTCACACAAGCGCATGTGTGTGATAGTGTGAGTGCCCACCTCTGATCTAAAGGTTTAAATTATAATTTGTTTCTTAATTTCGTTTTTATTAATGCTAAATCAAAAAATTTGCGTTCAGCTGCTGCGGAACTGTGAGGCAGAGTAAAAATTTTATGAACTAAATCATACAACTCTCCAAAGGCCGCTTCACCCAATATATTTTTAATCAAAATTACTTGTACCCAAAAGCGTTCTATATTGGTACAGTTTTTGAAGTTACCTTCACTCAGCCTCAATTTGCGAAATTGAAATTCAATTACGTCTGCATCATTTACCAATGCAGGAAATTGGTCGAGTAGCGGCAAAATTGATACATCAGTATCGGAAAGAAATTTATGTGGAGTAATAATTTCAAGATGTTTAATACTTTTTCGATTGAAATCGAATATTATTTTCATGTGCTAAATGCTATGATTAAAGTTTTGCTACCTTTCCATATTTTTGCCAGCCACTTTAATATTGGTCACCGACTAATTGAAATTAGCAAGAAACCGCGATATTTTTTGAAGCGTGCTTTGACAGATGATTAGCCATGCCATATTTGAAGATCAGCGGCAGGTGTCGCCAATCGGCCCTACGCTGAATATCGTTATCGTCATCGTCAACGCTCGTCAGCGATATTCAACATAGGGCGAAATATTCATCAATTAAATAGAAAAAATTGAAAACGCGAAACTATTGCTTGAAGTGAAAAGGTGATAATAACCTAACCAAAGGCTTGTGAAATGTACAATTTTAAAAAGAATTGGACCAATGGACCAAACGAAAAGAAATGGACCAAAACGGCAACCATGCGTGTAATCAAAGAATTAAAATTTTATTTAAAATAAATGTTTCAAATTTCCGACCTCTAGCTTATTAGAAAATTCGGTTTTCACTAAGCACTTTTTTGCAAATTTCGACGTGGGTTCTGCGCAAAAATAAAAAATTCTGTACAAGAAATATTGTATACCTTTGACACTTGCGGAGGCCCCTCTTCTCCGGCAACACAGAAAGGAAAACTCTATTTAGTAAGGGTTATAATCCCTAAGCGCGGCCGAAGGCAGAAGCAAGCGTAACAGGTGGTGGACCTAGGTTAGGTTAGGTTAGGTAAGGTGGCAGCCCCGTGTAACCGGAGCTCACTTAGACAATGTAAGATTGTCCTTTGTGATACCACAATTTGGAAAGGCCCCCTAAACTTTATAGTTAAAACGCTCCGAGCCGATTATGTATTTACTAATACGGCTGATCTCAATGCCCCAGAGCTCCTCGGGGCTGTTTAGAAAGTGAGAGCCAAAGTACTTAAACCTTAGCCTCGCAAACGCTGGGCACCTAAGAAGGTAGTGGTGAGGTGATTCTACCTCGTCATCTTCCAGGCAACAGCGACATAAAGGGTCCGGCAGAATGTTCAGCCTAACCGCGTGGATGCCGATAGGACAGTGACCCGTTAAAACCCCCACCAGAAGTGATAGCTATGGCTTTGTGAGTGTGAGGAGTGCCCTCGATCGCCCCCGGTCCACCCTCGGCCAAAAGGACCTTGCGATCGCACATGTCATGGTATTCGCCCAGCGTTCGCTGAGCTGACATGAGGCCCATTTATCCAAGAGCGAACCGCAAGCGATCAATGGCACCCCCAGCCGCTCTTTATTNCTTGACCCTGTCAGACAGCTGTAAGCGCAGACCTCCAACCGAGGGAAGAGCAGCGGCGGGGATTTTATATTTTTTTGTGAATAAGACCAGCTCTGTCTTACTGGGGTTTACGGCAAGACCACTTTTGGCCGCCCAGTTAATAACTATGTTAATGTACCGTTGGGTCAGTTCATACAGAGTGTTCAGGTATTTACCTTTAACTAGGAGCGCCACATCGTCTGCATAGGCAATTAGCCGACAGCCGTGTCCCTACAGCTCCACTAGTAGCTCATTCACCACGACGACCCAGAGAAGGGGTGAGAGAACCCCTCCCTGAGGGGTGCCCCTGCTCACCATGCGAGACAAGCAGGCGCTACCCCAGACGGCCATGACAGTTCTGTCACGCAGCAAGCTTTCGATGAGCCTAATGAGACTGACCTCAACCCCAAGCTTATTTAGCGACTTAACTATTGCGTCCGGCAGGACATTATTGAAAGCCCCCTCGATATCGAGGAAGGCTCCTACGGCAAAGTCCTTGTGAGTGAAGGCTTCCTCTATACACCTCACAATTGTATGCAGAGCAGTATCGACCGACCGTCCTTTACAGTAGGCATGCTGGGCTTTAGACAGGCGATCCCGAGGAATCATGCTCCTTATGTGCATATCAACCAGCCTCTCCAACGACTTCAGCAGAAACGATGAAAGACTGATTGGCCTAAAGTCCTTGGGGGCAACATGAGAGCTCCTTCCGGCCTTCGGTATGAACACCACCTTGACGACCCTCCAGCCCCGTATGTAACGCAGCTCGCGTAGATTGGGGCCAACCAACGGCGCGACACCTCCGCCGCCTTTTGCAGCTGCGCAGGTATGATGCCATCAGGTCCTGGGGATTTAAAGGGTTCGACCGAATTGATCGCCCACGCCAGGCGGCGCTCATCCAGGAGGTCAAAAACAGCAGCACAGCCTCCGCACACTTCCCCTAGGGAGATCTCCTCAGGGAAGGGATCGGAAGGAAAGTGAGTGTCCAGGAGCAGCCTAAGCGACTCCTCGCCACTCATAGTCCAGTGACCTGCCTCATCCCTCAAGTAGCCCAGCGGAGTAGGACTCCTATCGAGAATACGCCTAAATCTCGAAGACTCATGACACCCTTCAACGTTTTCGCAGAAAGACCTCCATGAAATCTTTTTAGCCTTTCTTATTTCGGACTTGTAGATTCCTAGTCCAACCTTATAGGGTTCCCAATCAGAAGACAACTTACTCCTACGGGCTCAATTGAAAAGTCGTCTGCTCGACGCTCTTAACCCAGAGAGCTCCACAGTCCACCAAAGGGGTTTCCCTCTACCTTTCTGAAATCTCAGTGGACATGCGCTTTCAAGAGCTTCCCCGCACGCAGAGCTGAAAACTTCAACAAGCTCCTCCAGCGAGTCTACCGACTGCACAGAATTTGGTTCTGGCGCATCAGGGAGCACTCCGCGAAGGTTCCTGTTATACAGATCTCAGTTCGTGCTCCTCAGGTTCCTGAAGGGCTTGCTACGTGGACGCGTTTCGCCCAAAGAGAATTGAATATGCCTATGATCCGAAAAAGAGTGTTCGCTCAGAACCCTCCAATCCGAGATTAGAGGTGCTGTCTCAGATGAAGCCAGTGTGAGGTCAAGAACGTCCTCCCTGGCAGCAGTTATAAACGTAGGGGAATTCCCCCTGTTACAGATATGTAAGTTTTCACTTAGAATAAACTCAAAAAGTGACTCACCTCGCAAGTTTGTATCCGAGCTGCCCCAAACTGAGTGCCTCGAGTTCGCACAGACCCCAAGACCACGCCAGCTTTCCGTCGCTTGGCTTCCGCTATAGCGCTCCTCAGCAGCGTTGGAGGCGGCTCCACCTCGTCATCGTGCGGCATGTAGGCGGATATGAGCCAGAGTTCTCCAGCCTCTCGTTCCAGCCTAATTGTAACCACATCCTCATTGCTGAAATTATGCAAAATAAAAGCTTTTAGTTCACCTCTGATAAGCAAACAGGCCCTAGTTCTACCTACGTTGTTCGCCGCTATCAGCTTGTAGTTCCTTGTTCTGATTCCAGAGATACCATTACTGCTCAGCCATGGCTCCTGTATCAGAACCACGTCAGCCCCACCTTGCTCAAGGTGGAGCAAAAGATTGGCGGATGCCGCCTTGGAATGCTGGAGATTAATCTGCAGAATCTTCATTCTCCAGAATATCCTCCATGAGCGCTAGTTTCGCGCTCTCTCCGCGGAAATCGACCCCACCGAACAGCCTCTCGAGACTGAAGATGGGCGCCCCGGCAGAGGAGCCGCCCCCAATGCTCTCAGCATCCGATTGAGCCGAGTCTCCCAACTCCATGCTGGCGGAGTCAATGGCCTCTCTTCCTCCCTCCGAAGTAGCTGGAGGCAGAGGGTCATCTGCTTTGACTTCGGTCGGTAGAATCCGTAGAACCACTTTCTCGAAGCCATAGTATATGACCCCTTGGTATCGCCGAGAGCACCGAGGGACTCTGCATTAAGCAGTATCAGCGCTTGCCGATAAGATTCCTCGGTCCTCTCCAGCCAGATAACCCTCCAGTTATGCGTCGGGAGAGAAGGATTGCAGTACCGAAGTATTCCTTCGATCTCCTCTGAAGCTCAGTAGGGAGCCATACCCGAGCCCGTGGACGCATCGGAAGATCCGCCTTGTCCACGGCCACTAGATCGGCACCCTTTCAAACCTCCCCCACCAGGGAGACTGCCTCCTTGTATAAGGCTGCCGACCGCTCATCGGCGCACCTCGTGAGCTGATGCAGCCCATGGTGCCAACCGGCACTCTCACACCTAGGTGGTGGCGCTGGATCCCCCCTGACCACCCTCATAAATACCGCCGACATGGCGGCCGCCACACGCTTCCACTCTTCGTGAGTGATGGCGCCGTCCTCCCTGTTGCGGTCCATGACCCCTAACTCCACTGAGCCGGCAAGATTAGCGATTTCGCTAAACGTGGGAGCCGGCCCCGTACGAAACCTTTTCACGGTCGTGGTTTCCCCCTCCCGTGATCTCTGCCGCTTCATAGTCGACAGCGCATTCGCGCCATCGGCTACCTTCCCCTGGGCGGATGTCGCAGCCTCCGCATCGCCGACCACCTTTTTGGGCCACTCGAGCGTTCGGGCATGCTGATCACTCATTTGAGCAGCACACTGATCGCCGTAGCGTTCCAAAATTTTGGCGGCCATGCGACGGTCCGAGCGATCCTTTCTCGCCGCGGTATCGCGCCGTTTAGGCCTTCCCTGAGGTGCCCGATCCGAGGTCCTCGAAGCTCCAAAGACACGCGGCGAGAGACCCTTGCTGGTGCTGGCGATTCCGCCACGCACCGTACCCCCAGATGCTCCGTGCGATTTCGCACAGGCACTACCCACTACCGGCAGAATTCCNACCCTTGCTGGTGCTGGCGATTCCGCCACGCACCGTACCCCCAGATGCTCCGTGCGATTTCGCACAGGCATTACCCACTACCGGCAGAATTTCGCGGCTTTAGTACCAGAAGGAGCTGGCTTCGACCCCCCTGGGGCAGGGGCGGTGAAGGCCCTGCTTAAGCCCTTAACGCAGGGCGATTTCGCCTCTGCAGGGCCAGAAATCCCACCCGGGACAGAGGCAGCTATGGGTGTCGACTTCGACCCACCGCTGCTCGAAGCTTTGTCGATAGCCAGCTCCGGTTTCCCTACGGCGCTGGCCGTGCAGCCCCCACTAGTGGCCTTAGCCGGAGATGCCTTCGCCTCCTCAGAGTGCCCAACCGGGGTGGAGACAGCTTTGGATGCCGGCTCCGACGATCCTCCGCTGCTCGAAATTTTAGTTTTTGTTGTTTTTGTTTTCTTTTGGTTTGAATTCATATTGTTCGTACGGGCGCGGTGGTCTAAGCAAAGTAAGGGGAAATTAACGGTCCACCACGCCAGCGCCCCATGCCGCGGCAAGGCCACCGTTACTCCCTGAGGCGGCCTGGTATCAGGAAGGCGCCGTTATAATACAGCCGGTCTGGTAAACCCCCTGGCTGCAAAACATCCAATGGGCACGGTGTCGCATAACACCCTGGATTAGGGGGAAGAGTTGGGTTGTTGGGAAAGGAGAAATAAGGAGGGTTGAGGGCAGGAGTAATCGTCGGTACGGTAATCTCCACATAGGAAACTGTGTAAGCTCGTGTCTTACGCAGGTTCTCATGCGGAGCCTCCCTCTTAGTTCATGCTGACATAGAAGCCCCTCAAGGTCCCAATGTCACCACTTAAGCCTCATCCCCACGCCAAGGAGACCAACATCGATGAGGGTGGTGGACCTAACAACGCGCATGTTTTCAATGACTTGGAAGAAGCTGTTATTGCATTAATTGGATTGAGAACCGGTTCTTCAGGCATAGGAGGTTGTGGTTCAACAATTCAACCAGAAGCTGCCATAGATGCGCCCATGGTTACTATGCCCGACAGCTCCGCATATCTTTGTGAGTTCATTCCCATAGAGCGCGCTTACTCCGCTACTATAATTGCAAATATGGACACGAATTTCGATACGATACGATACCATATCGATACTTTTGGCATTCGATGCCGATATTTTCTACTCGATAGTTTTAAAACGATATTTTTTGGAATCGAGTACCAGAACCCTAGTATCGTATCGACTGTCATAAACTCACATTACAAGGATAATGTTAATAACAATTCTTCCCGATATAAATTGGGCTTTAAAGAGCAGAAATTTGTAATATAGTTAAGATTACATGTGGTGGAATTTGACCACGCGACCTCGGTGTTTTAAGTCAACGCATCAATCTCTACGTGCTGTTACACAATATGTTAGTGTTTGACCGAGATTCTCCTCCTATTTATCGCGCACGCCTTAATGTTGTGGCACAAAAGGGGTCCCTACAGTTTGCGCACTGCTAACCATTACACAACAGCGGCCTATATACCAGACCTATATTTAGATAAAGTTTTTGGATTTTGGTATTGATATTTGTAATATCGAGTCTTTTTATTCCGATATTAATGGGTACCTGATATTTTTGAAGCGATACTTTAAATGAGTACCTTATCGATACTTTCTGTTCGATATCGTGTACCTAATTGCAAATGCAATAGAATCCATCGTTTCCTTTAAAATATGTAAAATCAAACAATTTTACTATAAATAAGCACTTCATGAGTGTTTTTTTAATTCCATTCCACTTTGTTTTCCTTTATTCAGCTATCTTCGAAAAAAACTGATAACTGGCAATGCTGCACATGTTTCCGCAATGGTTGCAGCATGTGGATTTTTCGTTTTTACGAAATTATTACGAAAATTCGGGTTCTAGAATAAGGCGGTAAAATTATCGTTTTGAAATAACATGATGACATTTTTCGGATACGAAAAATGAACAAAAATGGACATCATTTTCTGAACGTTTCTGGACACGAAAAATGTATGAAAACCGCACTGTCGGCAAAAAGTACGTTTATCTGCTGGCTGGGATGTTTATATAAAATACATATAAATAGTAAATATGTGATTGAACGCAAAAGTATTTCAATAATTTTTGTATTTTTTAATAGCTACGTGAAAAACTAATTTGGTTTTTTTTTCAATTTGTTTTTTTTTCAGATTTCGGTTTGTTTAACTCAGTGAGAGGGCAGGACCAGGATGAATGTATTTGCATAAAAATTTATTAAAGCAAAAATATTTTGGGTAGGCGTCTGGCCAATGATAACCATCAGTTACCACCTCTGCATGGTTGTAAGTCATGCAGAGTCCCTCCGGCTTGTAGCGCTGTGGCTTTGCTGCTTAAACTCTGTAAGAGTTTTTGGGGGTGTGCGTCAAGTGGGAGTGTTGAGCACCGGTTATGTAATTATTTAGAAAATTGGGTAGGCGCTGTGGCCAATGGTAGCTCTTGTACCACCTCTGTATGCCGAAAGCCATACAGAGCCCCATGAGACAACTCCGGAAGAGTTGTGATGCATCAAGCGGGACTGTTCAGCATCGGTTATGTATTCAAATTAGAAAATTGGGTAGGCGCTGAGCCCAATGCCGTAAGACAACTTCGGAGGAGTTGTGATGCATCAAGCGGGATTGTTGAGCATTGTGGGTTGATGCGTCAAGGGAGTTGAGCATCGGTTATGTATTTACGTTAGAAAATTGGGTAGGCGCTGTGGCCAATGGTAGCTCTTGTACCACCTCTGTATGCTGAAAGTCATAAAGTTTTGAGTTTGGTGCTTGGTGCGTTTTTGGTGCTTTTGTTTTTAAGGCCAGTATGCAGCTCTCAAGAAAAGCAAAAACTCCATATAAAAGGACGTACAAGAAATGGCTAAGAAATTTTCTTTAGTCGAATTTCCTTAAGGCAGTACGCAGTTCTTAAGGAATTTGCTATGCTTTCTACTACAGATTTTTAAGGTTTTTAGTGAAAAAAGAGCACAAGGCAACCCAGGTTTGCAACAGAAATATATGCCCGTGCCATTATTTCTTGAGGAGAGAGTGAGGCAACAGGCTGTGAAGTATCAAAAATGTCAAAATTCCTTGGACAAACACACGAAATAATGGAAATTTTTTCTTGACCGTTTTCTTGAGAGCTGAATACAGGGCATTAGTGTGAAGACACCAAATTTGAAAATCTTAAAAAAATGGAAGCAAAATTTATAGCAATCGTAAGTGTGATAAGCAACTTTACAAAAATTTAAACAAAATCATGGCACAGTGACAGTCATAAGCGACAACAAAATATGTGGCAGCACCTTCAATCATGCCAGAAGAAATCGACCGTCGTGCAAGAAACATTGATTTTTATTAATTCGAATAGGCATCCTTACAATAAAATTATGTATGCATATAAAGTCCATAAAATTCACCAATAAAAATTTGGTGCTTTTGCAAATTCAAAACTTGGCAATACTGCCTTTTGTTCGATGCTTCCTCTTTTTCTTGTCGAGTTCGTATTGCTCTCTCATTCTGGTATTCGTTGACGTCACGGCCAGTTGCTGTCAGCTCGATTGGCGCAATCTTATATTCCATGATTCAATAATACAAGGTTCGATAAACTGACAGTTGTCTCTCTCGCACCGCTCCCTTAGCAGTGGCACGGTGTTGCTTCTTTGCAATTTTACTTGGAAAAAGTGTAGCTTTGCTGTGAAATAGAAGTATAAGCTTTTGTGCAATATGTTTATTTGTATATGCATATGAAGCACATTTAACTGATGAAAACATAAAGGCTGCAATTCTTTATTCATTCTGAACGTTTGGAATAAACTTTTTTGTTTACCTATTCTTTAGAACGTTCCTGGTGATATGTTAACGTATACTTCAAACGCATTCTGTTTCTTCCGGCTGTGAAATGGGATTACCCGGAATGTATAAAGAAACGCAGCCCAATTGTTTTTAAATTGGATGTTTACATAAATCTCATAGTAGTTTTATTTTAATTTTGAGTCCTTTTGCAGTTTTTACACAGCTAAATAGCACACAAATTACGTAATTCACGTAGATATATTAGTATTTCATTCAATGTTTCGTTTAAAATGCCAGATTTCCTGCAAATACAGTAGAATTTACAAAAGGAATTTCAAACCGCGGCTGTCAATAATTATCTAACCTTGTGTTATTGAATCATGCTTATATTCTATCATTCTTGGCTTCTTACCAATTCCCACGTACTCACCATGTCGATGTCGCTTTCATATCGTATCGCTTATCGCATCGCTCTAATGTGCACCGTGCCTTAAGCGCTGGTTATACTTACATTGCAGTACAGAGCATAGACAAACAGCTCATGCGAAGCAGGAGTGTAATTATACTACGCATAGGGCGCATAATCTCCCATAATCAGCTGTTCAGTGTAATCAGTTAGTCTGTTCCAATAATCTAGGATTTAGTTAGGAAGATATAACTGAAGAATGTCATATATTTCAATGGAATAGCAGCAACTAACTTCATAATCGACTTTATTTCGACTATAAATATGCCCCAATGTATGTATCCGAACGACCTCTCAGTAAATCTGATGGATACTGGGACAGACTAAGGGTAAATACTCACAAGAAATGAGAGACCAGACTTCGCTGTCATGCCCTTTCATGCGCTAAGTCCGATAATCGCTTGTATGCAAAGCACATTAAACAGATTCGATGTATGACAGTACTCATGTTATGCGTTGCAGTATAATGTAAGTATAACCAGCACTTTAGATAGTTTGGCTTGTTTGCAAATTTTCTCTTCATATACGCATGTCAAGCATTCATACATACATACTCACGTGCGTATTTCGTTTGTGCAAAAAATGTTGCCGTTTTCGTTTGTGCAAAAAATGTTGCCTTTTTATTGCCCGGTTCTTAGTGTTTGCGCTCAGAGGGCAATGAGAAGGTAAAATTTTTCGGTAGAAACGAAGACGCCATAAGTCTTACTAAATCCGTAATAAAAGTAATGCGCACAAGAAATGGAAGTAGTGGATTTTAGTTTATTGTGCCCACTTTTTCATGTCGGTCTTTAATTTCGTGTATTCTTTGATTTTCGGTTTCGGTAAATTTCGCCTTTTGGTAATGAATGCAGAAATAGAAAATCGTACAACTACATACCTAAATCCAACGTCATTTATAAATAACAATCATATATAATATACATATAACCTCCCAAATTTTGTGCACCTAACAAATAGTCAAGCTTGCGCCTTAAACTATGCCGCTAGAAGTTTACAAAATTTTTTGTAATGCGGCATAGCATTAGGCGCAGTCAAGCATGACCATTTGTCAAGTGCACGAAATTGGGCTATATAGTATATATGTATGTACGTGCATTAGGAATAGTGATACTTTTAAGGGTTTCAAATAAGGCTACTCAAAGAGATGAGACGGAATTTTCAAATTACCATTCCGGGGTTGTGTGTCCTTATAAATCTCTTTATAAAAAAGCAATAGATACTATAAAATGTTGTTATTGATGGCGTTATGCCCCTCATATGCAAGCTGAATATGTTCCAAATATTTTTATACACTTTCTTAACATTATGGTGTGTACATACACAGGGGCGGACCCAGCAGCAATTCTTGGGGGGAGGCGCCAATTTTTCAAATTTAAAAATCACCACAGTTTAAAACTTTTTAGAGTTTTGTTGATTTTTAATTTCTTGAAATTTCCCCTTTTTAATAACATGAGTGGAATTCCAAAATTTTTTAAACTTTCACAACTTCACAAAATTTTTTCTAAGTAAAAGTGTCGAATATACAAGATTGATCAAACGAAATTAAAAGTTTTCGAATGTTGAAAACGTTTTCATATTTCGTCGTTTTTGAATATTAAAAAAAAATTTCGTAATTCTTGAAGATTAAAAAAAAATTTTGGACGTTGATATTTTCAAAATTTTCAAAAAATTTAAAATTCTCCAATTTTGTTATATCAATACAAAATTTTGAAGACTCCAGAAAAGTGGAACAATTTTGGATTTTTTAAAAATGTTAATATCTTTTAGAATCCTAAGAATTTTCTATTTTTTACACACAAGTACATGAACATAAGATTTTTTCGACAATTTATGATGTTTCACATTTTTACATTTTAGGATGTATTTTAGGATAAATGAAATTCTCAAAATTTTGGAAAATATAGAAAATTTCTAAAATCTCAATAATCTTGTACATTTCAAAATATTCTCATTTAACCAAAATTTCTAGAATCTCCCGGATTTCGATAGTTTTTGAAATTTTGGAAATTATCCTAAAAATAAGACATCTCAAGAAATTTAATATTATAAAATTCAAAATTTTAGAATTTTCGTTGTTTTCTGAACCTGCGAAAATATTCAAACTTGCTGTGACTTTCAACTGTGTAAAATAATACAAATTCGAAAATATAACAAAAAAAGTAAAAATTTCAAATTAAGGGCGTATGTGAATCGGTAACAAAGTTCTATGGGGAAAGCTGTTGAATAATATTTTTACTATGGTGAGACAGTTTTGCCAATCTTCTGTGTGAAATAAAATATTTTTTGACAGCAGTAAATTTTTGATAACCGCAGCTTTATACGGAATAAAATATTACAAATTAAAGTGAAATTAATATTTTAAGAAAACATNAAATTAAGGGCGTATGTGAATCGGTAACAAAGTTCTATGGGGAAAGCTGTTGAATAATATTTTTACTATGGTGAGACAGTTTTGCCAATCTTCTGTGTGAAATAAAATATTTTTTGACAGCAGTAAATTTTTGATAACCGCAGCTTTATACGGAATAAAATATTACAAATTAAAGTGAAATTAATATTTTAAGAAAACATCTACCATCGTTGATTGCAATTCATCAATTTAAGCTTTTATTTTACGAAAAATTACACACATCACCAATCTTTGCGATTGTCTAAATTTTCTATGCATTTGCCAAAAATTTCACTAGCCTCAAGAGCTACTAAAATTTTATTCACCTCATAGTTGTCAAAAATTTACTTGCCGCAAACTTTGTTACCGATTCACACACGCCCCACAGTGTATCATTTCCATATTCTAGAAAAGATTAATTACATTATTTTATGTCGCCAAATTTCAAAACAACGTCAAGAATGTTTTTAGAAATGCCTGATAAAGACGAAACAATAACAACTAAACAATTTAATTAAAGTGTATGGCGGGACGGGGTTTGATTTGGAAAATTACTGAGCGCAATAATATTTAAACTTTTATATTTAAAGCTGAATCTCAATGCTTAATTTTTCGGTGTTATGTGATTTATGCAACAATTGCTAAAATATCATTTTGGTCTTATTTTTTTAGGTATGATCTTTTTAATGAATATACATTTTTGGGAATTTAGTAAACTAGGACTGAGTATTTCATGTTAAAGTAAAACGATGTTGACTTAGACTTATTTTTAGCAAATTATTATTTTTATTAGACCCGAAAACTCGTTATCCGCCACTATTCGATAAAGTTTGTTTCTCAGTTTATTTGCCACTTCTCTTCGACTTTAAACAAAATAATTTTAGCTGCTGGAAAGTGCTGGTTTTGATGAAATTTTCTTTTTTCTGGCCTACTGGGAATTTTCTTCGAGTAATTCATTTGCATTTTATCTCGGCCGAGACAAATTCTTTTATTTTTGCATTGAATAGAGAAAGCCTGATTCATTACAATTCCAATGGTATCCCATTTTTGTAAATAGAGCAAGAACTATTGAACTTATAACGGAATTATGTTGACCCAACTTGACTTTTTTATCGATAATTTTGACGCCCATAATTTAAAAAAATATATTTATTTTTAAGTCCGTTTCTGTCAGTTTATAATTCCTTGTTATAGAGAAATTCTAAATATAAATTTTGAGCATTTTAGCCTTTGTAGTTAGTTAAATATTTCAGTTTTTGCATTTTTAAAAATTGCAGTTATGTAATAGGGTGGCGTGACAGTAACTATAAATTACCAATTTTTTGTAAAAAGCTTCGCCTATCTTATAACGTACCTTGTGCAAAATTTCATTCATCTATCTTCAATAGTTTTCGAATTACAGAATTAAAAGCAGCTAGATGGGTCAAATCTTACACTGTGCGCCCTAAATACATAATTTCAAAATTTTGAAAATTCAGTGACGTCTAAAAACTGATAGGCCTACTTAAATAACATAGTACTTCGAGCCAAGGCGAATTTATACAAGGTGGTGTTGATGGCGAATTTAGATTTTCGCCGCGGTACTTCTTAATGTCAAAATGATGTGTTTGTTGTAATATGAATTCGCCTTGTTTACAACAAACACATCATTTTGACATTAGGAAGTACCGCGGCGAAAATCAAAATTCGCCATCAACACCACCTTGTATAAATTCGCCTTGACTTCGAGCTTAACACACAGCTAAAATTTCAAACTCAAGTGAAATTTGACACACTTTTTCCATGAATTAAAATTTTCAAAAGCATCCATTCATTAGGTTTGTTCCCCAAGCCTCTCGAAGTCACTTCGAGTTACATATACGCGCTCCGCAAGTAAGTTTTCGAGTTTCTTTGATATACGCTCACAGTTTGAACTTTGATCGAGTTTTTCTACAAGTAGCTTGTGGGACAAACCTGTTATATATTCTTGTAATGATATTCAACTGAATATATTATGAAAATACATGTTACACAGTTTTGGGGGGGAGGCCAATTTCCCCTACCAGGGTCCGCCACTGACATACATACATATTAACTGCATATTCAGATATGTACATACATATGTATGTACAAGTACATATCGCACACCGTCTTCAAAAGAGTCACAACTCAAAAAAATACGTTCGTCTGAAAATGCGAAAAACTATTTCGCAGCACATGTTAATCATATGGGCAAGGGCGACTCTACCTTAGGTTTTTTTAACAAATTATAACACAAATTTGCTCCAGCTTTTTTCTGAAAGGTAAATAAAAGCTCTGTGTACATTTTTCGCGCATAATTTCAAAAATGCCAAATTTTGAGTTGTGACTCTTTTGAAGACGGTGTGCGATATGTGTAAGTATTGAAATACATATCTATACATCTGTGGTCATAAGCAATAACCGCCTAAGTAGACTTAAGAAAGAATTGAGTCATATATGCTATCGTATTCTGCAACTACTATTCCATGTGTATGTGAAATTCCAATCTCGCCAAATAAGCTATTTAAAAAGTTATAAGGATAATATTAATATCCAAATGTTTAAACGTTTTTTCTTGAATTCAGGTTTTTCGACTCAGGCGGTTATTGCTTCTAAGCAACCAAAAAAAGAGTTCGCCGTACACCCTGAGTCTAAAGCTGAAGTTAGTCAAGAACGCAGTCTGTATACGCAGAATTTTGTCGATTACTGGAGCCCTCAGTGTTGCTTACTACAGTGTTGCCACTCATCTATGCCTTTTCAAAAACTTACCTTTTCAACTACAATTTTTCGTGCTATAATAGATTGTAGCTAAATATAAACTACTTACACTTAGGGAAATAATGCATAGCAAAAATGAATACTTTATATTTGATTATCGTTTAAAAATTTTCGAATTTAAAAATAATATTTTCATACAAAATTTATTACGCATGTAATTGACTGTTCACATATGAGTATATATATGAGTGTACATACGCACCCCAAGCATGCAGAGCGCCGCTCTGAGAGCGGTGACAACACACACATCCATAGATAGTACATGTTTAACCGTACAAATCGCGTGCTGTGGTGTTGATGGATATTCAACATTTGAATGCAAAATTATATGCCTGGGTGTGGCAACATACAAGTTAAATATTGTTTTTTTTTAGTTTTTGTCTTGATTATTCACTTCACGGATGCTTTTTCAGAACAAACGCGGTATTTTTAGAATGCGCGTAATTGAATTGAATATTTACCAATATACAGTACTTTGGTTGACGTTTATAGTAAGATCGATTACGTTTCTATTTGATTTTAATATTTTTTTCCCTCAGTGTAGTTTTCAACAAAAAAACTTATTCAATAGTAAATTTTAAATATTTTAAACATATTTTGAATATCTTTTTACCTTCTGCAAAACTGACGAAGTGGCAATCATCTAAAGAAGGAAGAAATCAGCTGACACGGAAAAATCTAAATTCCACTGATTTCTGCGCTACGGGCTACAACTATAGAAAAATTCTGCGGTGTTGAGTTTTCATTTACATGGCACTTTGGTAAGACAGATCGTGTCAGCTGACTTGGGGTTACGTACCGGTAGGTTTACGTTCTTGACTAATTTCAGCTTCATACGGAGTTTTCATGCTGCCCAAGTTGCGTAATTTCAACACTATTCTCTATTTCAGCTTAAAATGTGTATGAATCTCAGTGAAATTGAGACTAAATTGCTTCAACTCCAAGATTACAACCCTGAAAGTATTTCTTCGGTCCTGTTAATGAGCAAAAAAGCAGAAAAAAAACAACTTCAATAAAAAACAACTAAAAACAAAACAATATCAACAAAGCAACAAAAAACAAATAAACAACCTGTCATCGAAGTTGAAACTGATATTGATGGTCGTGTAACCAGCTACAATATCAAATTGAAATTTAACGTTATAATTGAACAATTTGAGCGTCGTGGAAACTCCCTTTAAATTATTTTTGCGAGGCAACTCCGTGAAAATTTGTTATAATTTTTCTTTTGCCGTACCTTTTTATACCCGAGCGCACTTGGGCACAGGGTATTATAACTAAAAGAATCGAGATAGATATAGACAAATGTATACATAAATGATCAGAATGAAAAGAGAAGTCGATTAAGCCATGTCTGCCTGTCCGTCCGTCTGCCGGTGTACACGATAGCTCGAGCAAAAAATTGAGATATCTCAACGAAATTTGGTATATAGGTTGCCCTTTATCCAAGTAGGTTGCTATTGAAAATGGGTGCAATCGGACTGTAACCACGCCCCCTCTCTCATATAACGGTATTTTCGAAAAATGCAAAAACTATGATATTTCAGTAAATATTTGATCCAAATTGTTGAAAATTAGTAAGTGAAGTAGAATTTTGGTGCAAAATAATATTATTATGCAATTTTTGGAAAAGGGGCGTGACCCCGCCCACTTATGATGAAATACTGTATCTTAGTAGCCGCTTCTAAATCTTTGAAATCGGGAAATAGTTACGCCCACCTCCCATATAACGGTAATTTACAAAAACACGAAAACTGCGATGAATCAGTAACTACTGACGCTAATTGACTAAAAATCGATTATTTCAATGACCACTGAAATTTAATTGAAAATTAGATTATTATAAATTTTTGGATTTTGGGCGTGGCTCCTCCCACTTATGACCAAAAATGTGTATCTCGATATCCGATTAATCAATTTCTACCAAACTCGGTGCATTTAATGACCTTGGTACGAATTGCTTCGTTGAAAGTTATTCAAATCGGACTAAAATCGCCCAGCTTCCAGTATAACGGTAATTTTCGGATATACGAAAACTCTGATATTTCAATAACTGCGGACGTTAATTTACTCCAAGTTAATAATTACAACAATCTCTTAAAAATAAATAAATCTGTTATAGACTTTTGGGTAGTTTAAAGAAACTTGGAACGACGATAGTTGATGCCTGCGCCGGGTATATACAATTCGTTTTCGCCCGAACTTATACTTCTTTACATCGTCCTATTACATTTACATTTATTAAGCTGATGTCACATAAAACGCTTGCTTCGCTTTGCGTGACAGATTCGCTTTGACGGATAAGATGAATTGTGTGAAATTGCGTTGCTGCTGCAGCGCGAAGCGATAAGATGTCCAACTCCCATCTTTTTGCGCGCATTGACAATCTGCCGGTTTAATATTTATTTTGTTTCGTCCAGATTCGAGTCTCCATGCAGAAACTTAAAATTTAATTACATTGCTGATATTTTTAAAGCTAAATACATAAAATCCACAGCAATTTTGACGAGTAAAAAGCAGAACGTTTTCTTGACGTTCATTGTGGTCTACCTTTTGCGTCTGGCGCTTTGCTGAAAAGTTTTAAATGTCACGCAAAGCCACCAAGTTTTATGTGGCATCAGCTTTACTGATACGGTCTCATATATGTAGGTACATATACATATACATACATATATGTGTATTTACCCACCATGCAAAACATCCCACCATGCAAAACATTAGAAATAGGCAACAATCGTCAATGGCAACAAATTGGCGACTCGCCGATTTATCGCTATGGTGACATGTCAATTTTGAACAAAAAAGTTGTCAAAAACTCCGAAACTTATGAATATGGCGTCAATAGTATTGGCCAAAAGCATCTAAATTATGCCCAAGGACAAGATTGAAAAAATAGGAAGCCTCACAGCTAGATTATGAATTAATTCCGATTGTAAGTTGCATTTGGTTTACAAAAAAATAAATGAAGTATTAACAAGTAAGAAAGTCTAAGTTCGGGCGGAGCCGAACATTAAATACCCGGCGCAAGTATTACATATATGCCTTTTCACCTTTCCGAAAGCTACAGCTACATGGTAAGCCGGGGTGTATCAATTTTGAATAAATTAGCGTCCTTAAATTTCGAAATATTGACGTTTCGAGCATTTCTAAAATTTACCGTTATATGAAAAGCCGTAATTTTAGTCCGATTTCAATAATTTTGAACGTTTTGCTTTTATGTGGCAAGCACAATAACCATACCGAGTTTGTACAAATTGGTAGAACGGTTACCGAGATACATATATGTGATCATAAGTGGGCGGTTCCACGCCCATTTTCCAAAATTTTATGATAAGCGCATTTCCTGATAAAGAATTGTTGCAAGCATCAATTTTGAATAAATTAGCTTCAATATTTACGGATTTATCGAAGATTTCGTATTTCTCCAAATTACCGTTATAAAGGATGTGGGCGTGGTTATTGTCCCATTTTTTAAATTTTCGGCCATTTGGTATCCTGTACCAAGGCCAATAACTGTGCCAAGTTTGGAAGAAATCGGTGCAGCGGT
>NW_016158228.1:49722-53410 GCF_001687245.7 Rhagoletis zephyria | reverse complement strand
AGCCAAGATATACACATGTAACACTAAGTGGGCGTGGCTACGCCCATTTTTCAAAAATTTATAATATTACTTATTTTTCGTCTAAAAGTTATTGCAAATATCAATTTTAGAGTGAATAATCTTCAGTAGTTACTAAAATATCGCAGTTTTCGTATTTCTGAAAATTACCCTCGCCGAGGCGAGTTGCCTTCGGCGGACGTTTTAGAGCGACCGGTAATAGGAAATCGATTCGATGGCAATATTACCGGCAATAAATTTGTTTCCGAGGGCGACACGTTTTCTTATTGCTGGCAACACAAATTGTTTGGTGGGTAATTATAATGTTCGTATGTATGTGTTCAAAACGGCAGCAGGCTGTTGTAAGCCTTTTGCCGTTTTTGCATTCAGTCTGCAACATTGAATTGTGGGCGGCGCGACGTTTTTGCCTAAAGAAACTATCCTCTTTGGCTTCTATATTTAAAGCGCCGCCATTTCCGTCGCTGTCATCGCCGTTGCCTTCCCTGTTCTCTTCTGGTTCTGCATTCTTTATGTGTTGTATAATGTGCAGACATTATCAAAATAAATAAACAGGTACAACGAAGAAAACAAAAACCATATACCAATCACGAGAAAATCCAATAAAGTTTGACATGTTGCAAAACGTCACCTGAAAAAGTATTAGTGTGAAGCAACGATGTTATTTTTCCAATCTTTTTTTGGATTAATTAAATCAGAATTATAAGTTATGTGCATTATGTTCGTGTATTAAAGCATAAAAATTTTGAACAGAATTTTGTGATATTATCAGGATAGATAATGTGTATGTAATTGCAATTAAGTCTGCGAAACCGTTGTTTTGCCGTTTTTTTTGTTTAATACTTCTGTTGAGTTATTTTAGTGACAAACTATTGTAATGTGTTACAATTAAAAATAAATGTTTTATAAGAAATTACATTGTGGTTGTCCCGGTACAAAAAAAAACATTTATGCTAGCAGAATTTTTATAGGGCTCATATGTGGAATATATGTATGTACATACTTCTACATACCTAAAACATATGCAGATGTAGTCGTCTATGTATCACCTGCACTCGTTTACATACATACATATGTTTATGTGAAAGTGTATACATATGTATAAACATGTGCTATTTTCGCGTCCGAAATGGAAATCTTAGTATAATGTGCAACAAAACAAAATGTATAATATTTGATAGCAAAGGGAAATTCATGTGTATATATATAATCGCAACCAATTTGGAAAACTTGTTTTCCAATAATTGACAGACTTTGTGAGGGACAAAAAGAACTTTCACATCTGATGTCAAGAACTAGTCTAAAGAAAATTGATGTATTTTCTGGAGCCGACCTCTAGATTTGTAACCTACGTTCTAAATATTCATAAATGCAAAGTTTTGTTAATATTAATTATAAATCTTGTCCATATGTATCTCGTTGGATTTAATTAAGGAATTTTAGACATTTGTCATTTAATGTTTTTTGTTTAAACCATTGTATAGGAACTCGAATAGTCTAAAAAAGGACTCTTAAGACAATTCTTGATAAATCGATTCAAAATGTATTCGTTAGCCTAATTTATTTTCCTTAGCCAAATATTCAAGAACGTTAATATTTTTTACTTCATATTCATCTACGACAAAAGAGAGTATCTTTCTTCGACATTGAATATTCTTTGATTTTTAGGTTGTATTCGGTGTTGCACACAACGGATCGATGGTACCAAAAAAAAAAAACGTCATGACTCGAAAGCTGCTTTAAAAAAGATAAGCATTTTTAGCAGCTGAAACCATGATAAGCATCACATTTTCCTCCAAGTTCCTGATGACAACTTGAAATCATCGAATGTAAACAAATAAAAATAACCCTTAAATCGTAGGCATTGTTAATTAAATGACAAATTAAATACAACGACTATACTAGAAACAAAACAAATATCAATAACAACAACAATACTACGTAGAACAATTAAGATGGAGTAGAGAAACATAGCATACGGGATACGGAACTCCTGAAAAGATGTGTGGTCCTTTGCTGTTTTATGGAATAACTACTTTCATACAGCACGAAGCGAGTAACGGTGAGTTAAGTATAACGATATCTATTTATAGGCGTTAAGCAGCAGTATTTGTACGTAATACGAATCAAGCGTTGTCGTTCGCTACGGAACTGGGTTATCAATTTTGTGCAAGAGGAAATTTAGTAAATAACAGCACACTTAGTTTATTTTGCGATTGTTTTTTTTTTTTTTAACTTAACCATATCGCGATTATGTGAGATAGAACACATCAATCAGTTTTATTTAAAGACTTTATCGTCAATTATGTGAAGGATATTAAAAGAGCCACTGAACACGTTTAAAAATTCTTAGAGAAAATTACTGCAGAGATACTAAAAACGGTTTAATATAAAATTGAATTATTTTAGTTCAGTGCATTTTTTGCCAAATTAAATGCTCCCTGTGCCCTTACTCTGTTGTCTGAATTGGATCGATTGGTACTCTGAAAATAACCATTCGAGGAGCTCTCGTTCGATGTCTACGAAAAAAGTGTGAGCAGAAGGCGGAAGTTCAATATAAGAAAAAGGCGAGCAAACACTCAGCCTTTTAAGTATTTTTTCTTCATCTTGGAATGGAAATTAAATTTTAAGCTGATTTCTTTTATGAGTTTTGCTCTACTCAAAGCCATGAAGCCGACCTCTTTAAACGCTTAAAAAAAATACCATAATTTGCTGACTCCTCGTATGTTGCAGCAAGTGAAGACCTATTCCGAAAGATAACCATGAACGAATTGCGACAAGAAAAGCTAGAATATTTTCAAATGCACTAGAAAAAGATCAAATAAAAAGAAATTTTAATATACCACGCTTCTATGAATGGACTAGAGAGTAGGAAATAATTTTCTCTGGACAAACAGAATTGGTCTCGATAAGTTATGATTTTAAAATTTTGGCAAAAGTCATTATAAACTATTTGTAGGACTTGAAATAAAAAACGTGGGGCGCATGCAATAGAATTTATGTGCTATACATCAGAGGTGGGCACTATGATTACGATTACATTTTGACTACTTAGGATAACGATTACTGTAATTGTATTCCCGAAAATTTTCAGCAATAATGTAATTGTTATCACAACGTGCTTGATGGCGAATACTTTAATTGTAATCCTTAAAATTTAACGACGTAATCGTACTTTTTATGATTCTTCTTCTTCTTCTTTGGCGCTGTAATCGTCTAAGCGATTTTGGCCGAGTTCACCAAAGCACGCCAGTCGTTTCTCCTCTGTGCCAACTGACGCCAATTGGAAACGCCACGTGAAGCCAAGTCCTTCTCCACCTGATCTTTCCATCGCAGTGGGGGCCTCCCTCTTCCTCTGCTACCACCAGTGGGTTCCGAGTTGAATACTTTCAGAGCTGGAGCGTCGGTGTCCATCCATATCGTTGTAAAGCTCATACAGCTCATCGTTCCATCGTCTGCGGTACTCGCCGTCGCCAACGCGTAAAGGCCCGTAAATCTTCCGCAAAATCTTTCTCTCAAACACTCCAAGAGCCGCCTCATCGGATGTTGTCATTGTCCATGCTTCTGCGCCATATACCAGCACGGGCATGATGAGTGACTTATAGAGCGTGGTTTTCGTACGTCGAGAGAGGACTTTACTCCTGAATTGCCTACTCATTCCAAAGTAGCACTT
>NW_016158228.1:48179-49143 GCF_001687245.7 Rhagoletis zephyria | reverse complement strand
GTCATTTTACATAGCCGTATGAGTTCTGAGGGGATGCCAAACTCAGACATAGCGGCGTATAGGCAACTCCTTTTAGTGCTGTCAAAAGCGGCTTTAAAGTCGACAAATAGCTGGTGAGTGTCGATCCTTTTCTCGCGGGTCTTTTCCAAGATTTGGCGTATTGTGAATACCTGGTCTATGGTGGATTTTCCAGGTCTAAAGCCACACTGATAAGGCCCAATCAGTTCATTGACGGTGGGCTTAAGTCTTTCACACAATAGACTCGATAAGACCTTGTAACCTATGCTTAGAAGGCTGATCCCGCGGTAGTTGGCGCGAATGGCAGGGTCACCGTTCATCTGACCATATTCTGCATGCGTTCATCTGACCATATTCTGCACAAGAGTTGATGCATGCACCTTATCAACTCCTCGCCGCGTACTTGAATAGCTCAGCTGGCAGGCTGTCAGCTCCAGCGGCTTTGTTGTTTTTCAGCCGCGTTATTGCTATACGTACCTCGTCATAGTCAGGCGGTGGAACGTCGACTCCATCATCATCGACTGCGGGCTCGGGTTCTTCTTCTCCACAACNATCTGACCATATTCTGCACAAGAGTTGATGCATGCACCTTATCAACTCCTCGCCGCGTACTTGAATAGCTCAGCTGGCAGGCTGTCAGCTGCATCAGCTTTGTTGTTTTTCAGCCGCGTTATTGCTATACGTACCTCGACATAGTCAGGCGGAGGGACGTCGATTCGATTTGCCATTATTGTTCTTACAGGAGTACGCCCCGGTCTTTAAACCTTTCGTACGTCGCCTAACTCTCTGGTAAAATTTTCGGGCATTATTTCTGTCGGCCAGCATTTCAGGCTCTTCGCACTCACGTATTTCGGCCTCCCTCTTCTTATTGCGGAAAATACGTCTCGCTTCCCCCTTCAGATCCCTATAGCGGTCCCACATAGCGCGCGTTGCGCCCGATCGCAGC
>NW_016158228.1:15946-47957 GCF_001687245.7 Rhagoletis zephyria | reverse complement strand
ATTTTTTGCTGCACAGAGGCGGGGTTCGTATCTTGGCTGCAACAAGATAGTGGTCCGAGTCGATGTTTGGGCCTCGGAGTGTGCGTACGTCTAAAACACTGGAAGCGTGCCTTCCGTCTATCACAACATGATCGATTTGGTTTCTCGTTTTTCGATCCGGAGACAGCCAGGTAGCTTGATGGATCTTTTTATGCTTGAACCTAGTACTGCATACTACCATGTTTCGGGCCCCGGCGAAGTCGATCAGCCTCAATCCGTTGTCGGACGTTTCGTCGTGGCGGTTGAATTTTCCGACGGTGGTTCCAAAGATCCCTTCCTTGCCCACCCTGGCATTGAAGTCGCCAAGCACGATTTTGATATCATGACGGGGGCAGCGCTCGTATGTGCGCTCCAAGCGCTCATAGAAGAGATCCTTGGATGCCTCATCCTTCTCTTCCGTCGGGGCATGGGCGCAGATGAGCGAGATGTTGAAGAATCTCGCTTTGATGCTGATTGTGGCTAGACGCTCGTCCACCGGGGTGAACGACAGTACTCGGCGACGGAGTCTCTCTCCCACCACAAATCCAACTCCGAATTTGTGCTCCTTTACATGGCAGCTGTAGTAGACGTCGCAAGGCCCCAGACATTGCTTGCCTTGCCCCGTCCAACGCAACACGTGGTCGCAGTATATAGTATATCCAATAAAGTTTGACTTTGATTAACTGTCCGCATTGATGTTGCGACCGCTATTAGAAAAAAAAAAACGTTTTTTGTTTTTTATTTTTTGAAGTTGGGTTGAACTGGGCTTGAATGGTAGCGCGCACTGCTACCCACTACACCGCAGCGGCCGCTGTGCAACTGTATTACTTCAACTTTAAATAACTTATACATCCTTTTCGGTAAAGTAGAATAAAGTTCCGCTCACTTACTTAACTACTAAACCTCTACAGAATATCAGAACATCGCAATCAACATTCATAATATTTTAATGATTATAATTAAAGTATTCGTAATCGTAATTTCTATGATTACAATTACTGTAGTTGTAATCTTAAAATTTTTAGTATTACAGCTACGGTATTCATATTCATTTATTACATGATTACGATTACAGTAATCTCAGTCCTTAAATTTTTAAGATTACAATTATTATAATCATAATGGTAACATATATTATTACAATTAAATCTAATATAATTTAAGGATTATAATTAAGCAATCGTAATTGAAATGTAATCGTAGTCAAAAATTACCCAGCTCCGGTGTACATGCATACATGGTTAGTTTAGGTCAGAGGTTCCCAAGCATTTTTTTTCTCGTAGACCCCTTTCAAAAATTTACTGGTTTCGGTGGACCCCCTGCTGATACATTTCTAAATATTCGCAAAGCTCGTAAAAAAATGAAATGTGAAAATTAGATCTAACAATGTAAATTTGCATCGCGGGTGCATTTGCGGGCGGGCATATACTCATCAAATGTTCGGCTCACTCATGACTTGGCACGTGGAGTATATGTCAAATAGTTTATTTGTATTAATGGCATCATTTTTATTTTTATCGCTCCGAGGTTTAAAGTGAGGCGAAAAATATTTATCACATTTTTAAAACACAAAACTTAAAACATCAAAACGGCTACGCTTTTTACGCCAAACTTTTAATTCAGAAACTGACTATAGAGAAAAGAACGAGTTTAAAAAAACCGATGACAAATAACCAAGCAAGCATGAAGCACAAAAAGTGTTCCACCGTGTCATCTTCTTCAAAGCAATATGGGTAAATGGACTTGTCATTTACGCCTATCACAGTCAGGTGTTTGTGCCACGTGAATTGACCAGTCAGCAGCCCAGCAAGTTGTCTGCAGTGTCGTCTGCTCAGTGAGAGCAAAAAATTAGATAGACCTTGTGAGATTGAAGGCAACATGAGTTTTGCCCACCTGCATCCCCTCGATGCCTCTCAGTCTTTGCTGGTCCAAGTATTCACCCAGTTTCTGATGGTGGCTTCGATTGCCGAAGGTGGGAGTGCTAAAACTGGTTGCGGACCGAGGAGTGACTGGTCTGAGCCAACTCTGGCCAAATGATCAGATTTCTCATAATCAGGTACTCCTGAGTGACCTGGCACCCAGAGTAAAACAACCTCGTTATATTCACCATCATATTTTAGTCGAGATTTGCATTGCCGAACTAGTTTGGAAATACTTAAATAGAGGGCTGTCCAGGCTGTCCTTAAGTGCAGCTTGGTTGTCACTGCAATCACGTAAACTCCTTCCTCTCCACCTATGTTCCACCACGTAGTCCATGGCTTTGAGTATTGCAATTACCTCAGCCTGGAAGACCGAAGGATATTCCCCAACAGAAAAGTGAAGGTTATCTCCATTAACTTCGAAAAAGACCTCAGATCATGACCCAGAGTCAGTTTTGGAGCCATCAGTGAAGATTGGACAATGTGTGAGTCTGGTCTCAGCGATGGAATCAAACCAGCATTCAGTCTCAGTGAACTCAACATTATAGAATCTCTTCAAAAAGATAATGGTAGCGTACTATCCTGTAGCATTGAAGAGACACAAGTACTTAAATCTCTGGCGCCAGCAATTTTCGCCGCGCCCCACTCATGTTCATACCAGCATCCGGTTCTTTTTAGTATGCAGGCGGCCTTTAAGGCTTCCCCACGTATGAAAACACAACGTGACGGTAAGTGCAGCAGTGCGTCAAGAGCACTATACACTCTCAAACAAATTAAAGTTAAATAAAGAGGCTATCAAGCAACCATTTTGGTTCTTTACATCGAAACCAGATAAATTTTCGTGGACCCCCATTTATAACTCATGGACCCCCATATTTTTTTCACGTCACCGTGGACCCCCGTCGAGTCTCCCGTGGACCCGTGGGGGTCCGCCCGGACCACTTTGGGAATCACTGGTTCAGGTTATTGTGGCAGACCCCTCGAGGTGGACTCACTTAAAGGCCCTACACCCCTGATGTATCGGCCAACCGCTAGAAGTTGGTGGTAAATAAGCCGTGTGTAGGCAAGTTGGCAAACCTTCGTCAGGTTGGAGTCAAATCAAAAATTTTTGATTTTTGAGGCAGATTGGTCAATTTGTTGCTCTGTGTGTAGACAAGTTAGCAACCTAAAATGCGATTTCATTTTTTTAAAGACGCATTAACGTTAACATGTTTGTTTCGGTTCATTTCGCTAGCGAAAATGCGTATAATTTGTGAAAACAGGGGCGGTGGCAATAACAAATACATAAAAATGAGAAGCATTCCTAGCATAGCTTAAAAGTTTACCAGTGCTGTTGTGTTGTTCACAGTTCAAAAACTCTCACTCAAATGAAATCGGCCAACTGGTTGGTGCGTTTGTAGGGAATTTCGTTCAGTAGGTTGGTCAACTGGTTGGCCTTTTAGACATTGTTTAATTGCCCACAGTACTACCACATTGCAGAAAATTTTCTTCGAAAGGTAACTGTGGTAAAACTAAAGGCCCGTTTACATACAACTTTGGCGTTGGGTTGGCGTTGGCGTCGCTTTAACAGATGACTATAAATACATAAATTTCAATGCAGCCGTCCACATAGCCAAAATTTGGCAACGCTAACGCCGACAAAAAGCAGAAAGATGACCAACTCTCAACTTTTCGCGTGCGTCGTTCGTCAGCTCTTGCAAGCAAATAAATTTATTTCCTTTTTAATCAAATGCGGGCAAGAAATATCGCCAAAGCATTCGCTGCCAAGCGTTCATTGTAACGGGTGATTTTTTTGAGGTTAGGATTTTCATGCATTAGTATTTGACAGATCACGTGGGATTTCAGACATGGTGTCAAAGAGAAAGATGCTCAGTATGCTTTGACATTTCATCATGAATAGACTTACTAACGAGCAACGCTTGCAAATCATTGAATTTTATTACCAAAATCAGTGTTCGGTTCGCTTTACGTCCGATTTATGGTCTACATAATCGACCAAGTGAGCAAACAATTAATGCGATTGTGACCAAGTTTCGCACTCAGTTTACTTTATTGGACATTAAACCAACCACACGAATGCGTACAGTGCGTACAGAAGAGAATATTGCGTCTGTTTCTGAGAGTGTTGCTGAAGACCGTGAAATGTCGATTCGTCGCCGTTCGCAGCAATTGGGTTTGCGAAACACATTTCGAACCGAACACTGATTTTGGTAATAAAATTCAATGATTTGCAAGCGTTGCTCGTTAGTAAGTCTATTCATGATGAAATGTCAAAGCATACTGAGCATCTTTCTCTTTGACACCATGTCTGAAATCCCACGTGATCTGTCAAATACTAATGCATGAAAATCCTAACCTCAAAAAAATCACCCGTTAGCAAGAATACTTTTAACGTGCGTTCTATCAAACCAACGCCAATGAACGCCAAAGTTGTATGTGGACGAGCCTTAAGAGAAGCGCTGGGTGCTCACAACAAAGTTCCGACGCCAGCTGATGTCCACTTCGGAGAGCTTTTCGGGAGTATTGGCATCAGCGTTGCCGAAAGTTTTCGCTGGAAAATCGTCACTTTACCCTAAAAAAATCGTCAAATTTTTACATACAATCAGTCCAATTGTACAATTGTGTTTTCTTAAAATTGCATACCTTTAACTTAAATTTATTTGAACAAATTGAGTAAAAGGTCTGAAATTTTAAGAAAAAACATTTGCTTAGGTTTTATGCATACGGCCCAATAAATATGACCACACATTACAAAACCAAATGGAACTCACATTGCATATGGGTTAATAAAAGTAGATTTGCAATTCTTAACGACAAGTTAAAACTACAATCTAAAACACAACTGCCTTTAAATAATCGAACTCCATTGGTTTTCAGTTTTTGAAGATTTTGATCCAGTTTTAAAGTAGGGGTCTTCACACCGAGCTTGGTACTCGGTGTTCGGTAATTTTACCCAATGTATTTTGTTTGTGTAAAATTATTTTATTATCGGTGTACCAGTTACCGAATTATCGTGAAAAGAAAGCTTGATAATTTTTCTAATAGTTGGTTAACTTTAATCAGCTGTTCGATATTTATTCAATTTTAAATCCGCCTGCTGCCGAAAGGCACAACTCATATGAGTATATTTATTTATTTATTTATTTACATGAAATATAATTATAAATGATTATATTACATAATTAAGGCAACTAGCAGCAGGGGCTATCGGCCTGACTTATAACTAAAAGATTTTATAATGAAATATAAAATATCCCCATGCCCCATTCTAAGTCTGGTGAAGATTTTCAATTTGTCTGCTGTTGAAGATACAGGGAAAATTGGCTTGCTGCGGTTCGGGTTGTTCAGTTTGTAGCTGTGATGGTAAATTTGCCAGTTAGACGCCATTAATCCCCTCATGTAGATATTTACTTGACGAATGATGTCTGATTTTACGAAGGGTCCAAAGTGTATGCAGGGCGACTGGTAAACTTCTTTCGCAACGGCGTCAGCGTGTTCGTTTCCATTGATGCCACAGTGCCCGGGTATCCACATAACTTTTATTTTTGAGAGATGTTTTATTAGCATATCTCTTGAGTTTTCCACCAGCGGCTCTTTGTTGCTAAGGCTTTGAAGAGAATTGATGGATGACATGCTATCGGTACAAATTACGTATTTTCCTTTGTTTGTTACAGCATGCTTAATAGCGATATTAATAGCAGTTAACTCGGCTGCGAATACTGAATTGTAAGGGAATAAAAGACCCATTTTAATTATGTTCCCTTTCTCTGTGACTACCGCAAAAGACGTAGACTGTAAGATTTTAGACCCATCTGTATATATGAATTTCCAACCATCCTTTATCAACTTTTCCCTGGTGTCCAAGAAAGTTTTGCGGTAGACTAATGGATTTGTGCTTTGTTTAGGGTAGTCAAGGAGTTTGGTAATAAACGTTGCAGATGGTAGCTGCCAGGGTGGGAGGTAGTTAGTTCTTTTGAGAGTCGGCTTACAAAAGTTTTCAATTTCTTTTGCATGTTGCAGAGCGTCGAATATAGCAGAAGGCCTCTTCATTGCACGTTTTCTTCCAGCAACATTTATCACGTCTTTATGTAGGATAGCGTTATTTGTAGAATAAAGCTTAGGTATTAATCGGAGGGTACTTTGGTTGAATCGCTCGTCGATTGTTGGGAGACCGGACTCAGCCAATAGATTTTTGATTGGTGTAGTTGGAAATGCCCGAAGGCTTCGCCGAACAGCCGCATGGTAGGGTGCAGCCAAAAGTGCTTTTGTGCTTTTAGCACACTGTCCATAAATAGCTAGACCGTAGTCAATAACTCCGAAGATTAAAGATTTAGTTACATTAATTAGAGTCTCAGCACCCTTTGCTGTACTTGGAAGTAAGATATTTTATGATATTCAATCTAGAGTTGAGTTTTTTTCTTAATTCTATACAGTGCTGTTTAAAGTTCATAGTTTTATCGAAAGTTATACCTAAGACTTTTAGATGTTTGACGTTATTAATAGCAAAATTTTTATTCATAAATTCATAGTCTTGGCAATTTTTCTTTCTACAAATGTGGAGAAAATTACATTTTTCATATGATATATTAGCCCCTGAGCTTTTTGACCAAATGGCGATATCGTCAAGAATTTTCGAAAATTTATTTTGGGATTGCATTAAACAGTTATTTTTTGAGAAAATCAGTACATCGTCAGCATAAATGGAATGTTGGAGCTCATGTTTTTGTAAAATTTCACTAATTTCATCGAAAGCGATTATAAAGAAGACAACGGAGATAGGGGAACCCTGTGGTATGCCATTGTAAAGGTTTATCCTATCCGAGTATTTACAGTTTATTTTAATACGAAAGGTTCGATCAATTAGAAAGCTTTTCACGAAGTTATAGACTTTCTTTCCGACTTGCCATTTTTTTAGTTGACGAAGGACTACGTGCACGCCTATTCTGTTGAATGCCTTTTCGAAGTCTAAACTAAGTACTGCTATATGGTTTCGATTCGAGAGGGCGGTTGACAGGTAGTGTTCTAAGTGAAGGAGTACGTCAGTTGTACCCTGTCCTGCTTTAAAGGCAACTTGATTTTGACTTATATGTTGTTTTCTCAAAGCGAGCCACATGATACGCTTAGCTATTATCTTTTCCAGCACTTTGCTAAGACAAGATAGTAAAGATATTGGCCGATAACTGCTTACTTGATCTAAAGGCTTATTTGGTTTTAGTATGGGTACAATATCAGCGTTTTTCCAATTTTGAGGGTAGATGCCTGTGTTGAAGATTGAATTGAAGAGTTGAAGTAACCTGTTTTTTACGCAAGGAGCAAGGTTTTTAAGCATTTGATATGACACTCTATCATACCCAGGGGTTTTCCCTTTGGCAACTTGAACCACTTCTTCGAATTCAGTCAGTGTTATATTTTTTTCAATTTCTTTAGCGGCGGCTGATATTGCTATTGGATTGTACTCCGTATTTAGAACGGTTAATTTTTCTGAAACGAAACTCGCTGAAAAATTATTGTCTTTTGAGTACGTGGACCAAACCGATGAGAAAAATTTAGCTATCTCTTTTGATGAGGAAAGAGTACCGTTTTCAGTGCTAATAACGCAAATTTTATTATGCCTATGATGACCTGTCAACATTTTTATGTCATGCCAAATTTGCTTCGGACTGGAATTAGGGGTTATAGATGACGTTAGTTCTTCTAGACAACATCTTTTGGCAACTTTTGCTTCATATCTAAATAAAGCGTTAGCCTTTTTATAATTCAAAACATTTGTTTCAGTTCTTTGCTTTTTATATGTTGCCCACAATTTTTGTTTTTTGGACCTAAGGATGGCAATTTTACGGTTCCACCAAGGAACAGAAGGTCTTTGAAAACTAGTCTTAGTTTGGGGGATGCTAAGATGGGCGGAAGATACTATTATCTTTTTTATGTTTGCTGCTTCTTTGTTTATGTTTGCGGAGACAGGTATTTCAGATGATGACTTGTCACAGCAAACTTGAAATTTCGACCAGTTGGCGCGTTCGGTGATGAACTGCGGTCTTCTTTTTGTTTTTTCGGCACGTATATTGGATTCGATCTACGTTAGAATGGGAAAGTGGTCACTACCATGTAAGTTTTTGAAAATAGTCCATTTACATTTAGGAGCTAAGCATTTAGGAGTGATCGTTTAAAATTATCAGATTTGTGGAGAGAATGACGTCTTCTATAATCTTCCCTCTTGAATTGACGCTTGTTGAGCTCCACAGTGGACTCCAGGAATTAACATCACCTAGCAGTATCATAGGAGTGGTAATATTGTTAAGAATAGCAAAGAAATCTTGGGCACTAAAGTTCTGGTCTGGAGGAATATAAATAGCTATTTATGAAAATTTGAAACCTATGTTTATTTCCAGTGCAATAGTAGCTATTTTTGATGTAATATTAATTTGTCTATGGGGTATGTCTTTTTTGATCAGTACACAGATACCTTGTTTTCTGGAGACGTTATATTCTAAATTATGGAAATAGCCTTTATATGCTTTGGGTGAATAAGGTGTAATATTTGATGGGATATGAGTTTCCTGTAAACAAACCAGAAAAGGATTGTGATCTTTTAATAAAAGTTGGAGTTCCTGGAAGTTATTCCAGTACCCTTTTATATTCCACTGCAATATGGAAGTCATACGACCAGAAGTTATGAAGAAAAAAAAAAAAAAAAATTTATTGATTTGTTGCTTTGTGTTAAATGTTAGTGGTTTTAGTATCTGATCGTTTTACGTGGTGGAGAACTTACGAATCTTCATCAGATGCCATTGCAGCATCAGTGAAGTTTCGGAGAGTTCTATTATAATTATTAAAGTTTATTTCAAAGTTGTCATCCATGTTCGAAAGATTAAGAGGAGGGTTAATGGAAGAGTTATAGATTTGTGAATGAGAAAGTGAGTCATGTTCTTGTGGTGTAGTATTTTCGTCTAAATCAATTGAGTGTGGTAAGTATTGATTTTGAAAGTTGCTATTGCTTTGTGCATTGTTATTGAGTGGTAAGTTGCTATTGAGTGATAAATTGTAATTTCTTGGTGAGTTGTTATTTTGTGGTGTGTTGCTATTGATTGGGGTGTTGTTATTGACTGGTGAATTGCTATTGAGTGGTGAATTGTTATTAAGTGATGAGTTGTTAATAAGTTCTGAGTTAATAAATGACTCGTTGTTTTGAGTAACGGAATGGTACGATGTGTTATTGTTTGCGTTGATTTTTGATTGAGTAGGACATTGAAAAGACTGGGTAGAGTTAGGAATTTGAAGAGATTTTGGAATTTGTTGGTGGTTGTTGACTTGCGGAAAAGTATTGAGGCTAAAAGTGGGAAGGTATGAAGAGTGGTTGTGATCGGGTTGCTGAGTTATATTGGATTGGACTACAGAAGCAAACGAGGGAGATGACTCTGTGAATGAAGGAAGAGAGTTTTTATGAATGTTAATAGCTTCCCGCATTGTGCATCTTTTGGTTGTTTTTATTTTTAATATTTCCTTTGCTTGTATATATTTCTCGCATTTGTATGAAGAAGAAGGGTGATTAGAGGAACAGTTGGCGCAGAAGATGCGCGTGCAGATTTCGGGGGAATGTGGAGGCAAACTGCAATTTTCACATGCAGGTGAACGCTTGCAATGTTTGGCGGTATGTCCAAGAAGTTGACAATTTTTGCACCGCATTGGGGAGGGAAAATATTGCCTTACACGTACATTACGCCAAGCGATATCCAATTTCTCAGGAATATGAAATAGATCAAAGGTTAGGAGTAAAACACCAGATGGTTGCATTCGTTCATTGATTTTTCTTTGGTATTTATAAACAGCAACTACACCTTGGGAACTTAGCTCATTGACAATTTCATTTTCTGGGACGTGACTAAGAAAAGGCGCGTAAACTGTGCCCTTGTTGAAGTTGAGGTTTTCATGGTATTTAGCCTTAATAGCGCAGATACCATGTAGTTCTTTTGATGCGATGAATTTTTCTGCAACAGTTTGATTATTTACAAGCAAGAGTAGGTTACCATCGCGAAGCTCGGAAATCGATTGAATTTCTTTGCTTATTATGTTTAATGATCGGTGGACAGCAAAACAAGAGTATTGCGAGAGAGTTTTCTTTTTGTCTACAGCTTCTATGACCACAAATTTCGGATTATTTTTTTTTGCACGCTAGGTAGCTCAGGGAAAAGATCAAGATTTTTGATGAATGAGGGTTTCTTTTTAACTTTGGAGTTTTCGGCTAGCAAAGCAAACCGATTAACCCCAATTGTTGGGGGCCCGGAGGGCATTGTTTATTAGTTAATTTTTCACTAATTGGTGTGTAATTTGCAACAACCGAATGAAGTAAAGGAATATGGCAAACAAGTAGTGATAAATTAAGTTGAAAACAGAGAAAAGCAAGGAGCTACTTGAATTTGGAGTTCGTTTATACTGAACTAATGTACGTATGATTTGATACATGAACAACGTCAAGCGTACGAGCCGCAACTTGCTTTTAAATTTTATACCGAGTCAACGCAGTGAACATTTTTTTTTGTTCGAATCATACACTTGTACAATTTCAAACCAACCGAATCGTTGCTTGTATATTGAGATACTCGTTCTGTATAATCGACGTGTTGTATTCATTCGAGAGTTATATGTTCTACAGTTTTTATTGTAAGATTCTGACGTGCGTAAATTATGTCGAATACAATTGAAAATATTTCTGAAAAACTCAAAAGCGGTGTTCTAAGAAAATGTAATAAAAGAAAAGGTCGTAGTGAAGTGTGGTCTGTTTTTTGTGAAGTAGAAGATGATATTGGATGCGCTATTAAAGAATTTGTATGCTATGAATTTGTATCTAGTTTGTAAATAAAGAAAAGCTTCACTTGGCATTTCCAATTGGCGTCAGTAAAGTATACTGATTATTTCAGGTATTTTTAAATTTTGTTATTTTGTCGCAATAAATTTCAAATACTTCGTTTTATCGATGTGAATACGTCTATGCATATGAATCTATTTACATATAATTTTTAATAATGAAATAAACAAAAAGTATTCATGGACATAGGAAATGCAATATGGTTTTTTATTTTGGCATGCACTTCTTTTATCGCGAAGGAAAAATGCATACAGATTTAACATCACATCGCTAATTATTATTATTATAATTGAAATGCGATAAACAAAAAATTTGCGCTGTCTTTCATTCGCGACTCAAATATGAGTTGTCCGGAAATTGCCGATGTCGGGCGCTAATAAATGAGAAAAAGCGATCCCGGTAGTCCGAACAGATTTCAAGGACATTGCAAAGGAGATGATGTTACAGAGGATACATTCATACATATATGTGAGACTGCAAAAAACTTATTTTCGTTTGAAACGAATATTTATAAGAATATTCCAAGCGTACACTTTTCAGTATAATGGAGTATCTGCGTGGTATTTTTCTATATGTGTGGACCTTTGCATGACGGCCAAATCATACTTATTATTCTGGTTTACAGCAAAAATGTTCTATGGATGCCACTATCCAATTCTTATGTAGAATTTCCCGGTGATTATTAATAACTTTTCGAGATATTTGCAAATTACCCTTATTCAGTTTACAAAACCAGGAGTGGTTTCACTTAATCACGTATATCGAACCAATTGAATAATTGTAATACGAGAAACGGTAAATGAAAGCAATTAAAATTCTCTATAAACCATACATACATAACTTTTCGATAGCCCTGATAGTTTCCGAGAAATTAATTAATCATTCGTGGCAGCTCTTGCTTACGATGCAACTCAGGTGTATGTGGCGTATGAGTAACACTTTTTCTCCAAAAAAAATCCTTGCGTATTCTCGTTACTTAATAATTACTTTCTTATTTATATATCGATTTTCTTCATTGGTAGCTTAATTTTTTTCTAAAGGAACGGGCTTTAATACAATTATAAACAAAATATAAATAGAGGTGGTAACATTCGTTCGTTATGTATTTCTGTTTAAAAGCTATTTCTGTCCTCTTTCATTTTATACTTAATTTGGATATGCGGTTTGTATACTATCAGGAAATTACTTTCATTTCGGACTTAAAAAATATTTGGCCAAGTTTGACTGTTAAAAAAACAACTGTTATTTTCGGTCCCTGCTTTTTCTGACTCTTCACCAGACCTCCACTTTACTCATTATTCAATGTTAAGTACATATACGCAGTATGTTTCCTTTATTATCCTTATTAACATAAAAAATGCAATTATTACGGAACAAAATAACATGCTGATATTTCATTAAACTATAACTACACCAATTCCTTTGCCTAACGAATTTAACATGGCAATGTCATTGAAGCGTACCGAGAGGGTGCGCGTGGTTTGTCCTTTAGCTAGCGATTACCTGGTGCACTAGTGACGATTACTAATCGCTAGCTCTTTGCCTAACGACCAGTAATGCATAATATCGCTAGCAAATTGCCTAACAATAGGTGATGCATGGAATCACCAGCACCAGCCACCAGCAAAACTCCAGCAGAACTACAGGGGGCTCTTCTGCATCCTATACATACTTGCTTTTACAAAGGAACAAAAATTACATTACATACATACATACGTATGTACATACATATGTATGTACATATACAGCTTAAAAAGAGTTGATTGAAAGTACGTACATCGAACGAGTTATACGTACTTTTCTGCTTAATGTTCAACTCATTGACATGTACATTTTTTTCGAACCAAATCTTGGTTGCGTATATTTTAAACAAGCTTGCCTATCGAACAGCTTTTCATGAAACATATACTTGCTTCACTTGTATTGCCATACTGGAGTACAACTCATTCGTATGAGTTGCCTTGCAACGAGTTGGCTCGAAACTCGAAATTGTTACTCGAAGCATATCACTGGTTGAAAACACGTGAACTTGAACGCTATAAGCAAGAGCACTGAGAAAAAACGAACCGCTTGGCACAAGTAACAGTCGGAGACTGCATATGAGTATAAGTAAAATTCCTTTAATTTTCTGTTACAATTAATTAATTTTTTTTTTTAGGAAAAATAGTTACGAATCCGCTTTTGATAAACATAGTTTACCAGACCAACAAAATTAAACTGAATAGATCGTTCACTGTTGATAAAATTACCGAGTGTCAACCAGCAATTTACCAAAACTATCAAAATGGATGTGAAAACCCTTATACTATGTCTCCATTTTGAGATTTAATGAAGATTTAGCCCTCTGACGAGATTTGGCGTTAAATCTTTTGAGATTTACCATATAAAATTAAATCTCGAAAGGCGGTAGATTTAAGTTAAATCTTCGTCAAATCTTCAATAATATTGATCAATAAGTACAATTTGTTGGATGTGGCAACCACAAATTCACATGCCATAAGTCAAATGACATTTGTGTTTTCAATATACAGTTGAGGACATTGAAATCTAGCCTATCATAAAAACATGAATTNGTAGTACATAACTTTGGTTGTAATAAATTAAGAAAATATTTTTTAAAAACTAAAAATTTAGAAGAAATGTTTTATAGTAATATCATGCAGAGTCTTCTCCGCTTTCTATAAGTCATTTACGCGCTGCGACAAAAAATTTATAAATTTCGGTAATGGTTCTGCTTCGATAACATTGCACCGAACATCCTCTAGAACTCAATTCATCTTCATGATATGCCAAAGGCCCACGATTGGATTTTCGGTTCCCTCCTATGAATAAGAGAGTTCTACAAAAATGTTTCTTCCGCAAATGTTCTTTACCGTTTCGATAATTTTTCTTAAATTCGGGAAAATGATTTGGAATATGGTACCATTCTTTACATTATCCAAACTATATATTATACATACATATTTACCACGAATAAGAAGCCAATAATATTAAGAATTCACATAATGAAATTCCGCTTGGCACCTTCCTTTTATCTATCTGTATATTAATGTCCGCAACTGTATTTTTAAAATCATACATAAGCAAACGTCAAATATTTAAAAATGTGAACGTCAAACATATCTCGTTGTGGTAATGGAGACGGTTGTGATTTAGCAACTGGATTTATTAAATCTTAATGGATAAATCTCTCAATGGAGACATAGTATAAGGACCGTTTTCTGAAATAACATTAAACTTTAAAGCTCACTTTATATTTAAAGGTTGGATTAAAAATAAAGCTATGTCCGAAGTTAAGCATTTCTATTATCGGTTATTTACGTATGTACATATGTTTCTCGGTTGTAAACCAATTTAAAACCGAGCATAAAATGCTTTACTTTAGGTACAATCATAAGTTTTAATGCAACGTTTAAATACAAAGTGAGCTTAAAAATGACAGGTTACTTGAGAAAACGGCCCTTAAGCTTTGGTTTCCGCGAAAGCGGTAACGCAAAATAACGGTCGTAACTTTACGTTGCCAAAAACGTTGCCATGCAAATATTACCAGATGTTAACTAAGATGACGGCTATACACACCGTAATGTAATTTTACGGCACCATAATATTTCTTACGGCGACAGTGACGGTGTAGAACTATTTATCAACGTTTTTTGGCAACGTCATGATTGTAGCGGTGTATTAGAAAATTTGTTTACAATTAGTTTGGCCAAAATAAAAGCACTTAATATATATTTCTATAAATTTTGAATAAAAGTATGTCTCTATTGAGAGATTTATCTATTAAGATTTAATAAATCCACAACCGTTTCCATTACCACAACGAGATGTGTTTGACGTTCACATTTTTAAATATTTAAAGTTTGCTTATGTATGATTTTATAAAAACAGTTACGAACAAGGCGAATTTATATAAGGTGGTGTTACTAGCTCAGCTGATTTTGTGTATGTGTTTCGCCGCACGGCTTCTGATATCAAATTGAAAAATTTTGTTTGAATTTCTACACACACTCTTACAGATTTTGACAGTTTATGCCGCCAAAGCAAAAACAAAATACATGTAAATTTTTGTTTTTGTACTCCTGCTATCACCTTATATTAATTCGCCTTGGTTACGAACATTGAAACACAGACAGATAAAAGCAAGGTAACTGAGCGGAATTTCATTATGGGAATTCCTAATATTATTGGCTTCTTATTCGTGGTAAAAATGGATAATATATAGTTTGGAAAATGTAACTAATGGTACCATATTCCGAATCATTTTCCCGAATTTAAGAAAAATTATTAAAATTGTTAAGACAACATTTGCGGAAAGAAAATTTTTTAAAGAGTTCTAGAGGATGTTTGGTGCAATGTTATTGAAGCAGAACCATTACGGAATTTCATAAATTTTATGTCGCAGCGCGTAAAAATTTATAGAAAATGGAGAAGACTGCATGATATTATCATAAAATATTTTTTCTGAATTTTTAGTTTTTAAAATAATATCTTTTTAATTTATTACAACCAAAGTTATGTAAATATTAATAATTTGGCTTTAAAACTAACCACAATATAAAAATGCCTAGAACTTTTTTAATACACTATATTTCCATGTCCGCAACTGTACATTGAAAATACAAATGTCATTTGACTTATGGCACGTGAATTTGTGGTTGCCACACCCAACAAATTGTATTTATTGATAAATATTATTGAAGACTTAACTTACATCTACTGCCTTTCGAGATTTAATTTTATATGGTAAATCTCAAAAGATTTAACTTTAAATCTTGTCAGAGAGCTAAATCTGCATTAAATCTCCTAATGGAGACATAGTATAAAAGCAATGAATGCCTATACAACATAAAAGCACAAATCTACATTACTTTCATTTAATAATAATAATAATAGATTGGCGCTTACACATATGCTAGTGTTTGGCCGAGCTTCTCCTCCGAATTGTGGCGTGCGCCTTGATGTTGTCACACAAAGCGGAGGGACCTACAGTTTTACGCCGACTCCGAACGGCGATTGTATTTGTATGAGAAGCTGTTTTTCGTGGCAGAAACACTCGGAGGTTTACCATTGCCTGCCGAGGGACGACCGCTGTTAAAACAAAAAACCTTTTTTCTATATTTTTTTGCGATGTTGCTTTCACCAGGGTTTGAACCCAGGTGCTGCGGAGTGGAAGCGCGCACTGCTTACCACTACACCACAGCGGCCACGTTCATTTAGCTTTACATAAAAGCGGTACGGCTTTTACGTTGAGAATAGCGTTCGGTATGATACGCTCGTAATATTACGGCAACGCTTTTCGAGGAAACCAAAGCTTTAGGGCCAATTTCAAATGAATATTTAAACGGCACTTAAGTTTAATTGTGGTAAAAGCCATTTAACTTTCGTTGGGTGTCAGATAAACTTCGTTTAAATATGCCAAACAATTGGCAGCACTGCTGCTTGTTTCTTGAAATTGTTATTGCATTTGCTTGTTTGTTTACATTTTGTGCTGAACAGCTGACTGTTTTTTGGTTGGATTTGGCGCGATTGATTAAACAACTTACCAATCAATCTTGGTTGTTTGGTACAAACACAAGCTTGCATATCTCATATTTAAAGAGCCAATATAATCCATTTAACTACAGATTAAATGTATGATCTGAAAATGAATTGTAAAAGATAATTAACAATCTCTAAATAAGTAGGCCATCTGAAATTAGGCCTTAGTGTAACATTAGCATTTATTAACTGATAGATAATTTTGACTGAACAAGTTCCCTCTCCTACTTTTCTGTCTCTTTCAAATCAGTGTCAGAAGTGCAAACTAAAGATTTGGTTACAATTCTAGAACAAATTTAATAAACCAAAAGCACGGTTAATAACAATAATAATAATCACAACGGTTTTTACCCTCCATTCCCGCCCATCTGCACGAGGGCGTGTTTTGATACCCGGGAGGGAACATAAAATAATTAAATTTCTTAAAGCAAAAAGTAGGAATTATTTTTGAATTGATTCTATCTTGTCTGAGTAAATTTGATACCTTGGATTCCAAACCACCGAACCGTATTCCACAATTGGCCTTACTAGTGTTGTAAACAGGGGTTTTCTTTGGTTTCTTTTGACCATCGTTTCACAAATGCAAGTACACCTTTAGCCTTGTTGACTGTCACATTAATATGAAGTTTAAAATTAAGCTTAGGATCCATTGTGATACCAAGGTCCACAAAATTGTACACCTGTTCCAGGTTATGGTTACCTATTGTATAAAAAGCGGAATGAACAGCTCTTCGCGAGAAGCACATTACTTTACATTTCTTAAGATTTAGAGGCATAAGATTTACTTGACACCAGTAAGCCATGCTGTTTAAGTCTGATTGTAGCAAAGACCTTTCATTATAGCTGAAATACAATGCCGGCGAACGGCGAACTCACCACAGCGAAATTCGCTCTGTCAAAATTAGAACACCCGCAAGCATATGAAATTGAACACAGCCAAAGCGAAATGCGAAGTTCGCTTGGCGGCGTTTCATGGCGATAGATTTATTTCTATCGTCCTGCTGGGCGATGACAGCTGTGCGTGCCAAATGTGGCCGTATTTGTTTTTTGTTTTCAAAGTTTTAAAAGAAAACAACCTAAACACGATTTTTTTTTGTTGTTTGAAAAATATAGTGTTGGATTCGTTAAATCTGGCGTGAAACAAATTATTTATAATAATCTTTCTTTCTTTTACATTTATATTTGTTATCATTTCCTCATTTCTAAATATGGTTTAGTTTTTTCTAAATATGGTCACCCAAATTATAAAGGCGACCAAATGGGATCAGCTGTTTTCGCTACCGCTCTAATTCTGTTTAAGTAGGCGAAATAGCTGGGCGAACGGTGAACGACTGCATCGCCCAATTCGGCGAAGTTTGCCGTTCGCCGGTATTGTATTTCAAGCATAATTGAAACGTACGATTTATAAAGCTTTACATCATCTGCATACATTAAAATTGTATATCTGTAGAAATATCGTTTATAAAAAGCAAGAACAGAATCGGGCCTAGGTGGCTACCTTGAGGGACTCCAGAAGTAACATCAATGACGTCAGAGATAGTATTTTTAAACATTACCCTTTGTGATCTATCATAGAGGTATGAGGAGATTCAACGTAGAAAATTAGGTGGAATACCAAGAAGATCAAGTCTATAGATGAGCAACGAGTGGCACACTTTGTCAAATGCTTTACTGAAGTCAGTATATATAACATCAACAGTTTTGCTTTCACTAAATGCTTTTGAGATATAGGATGTTAATTCAAGTAAATTTGTAGAAGTTGATTTGCCCTTGCAAAATCCATGTTGATTATATGAAATGCTAGAAGAGATAGAATGCGTTAACTGATTTGTTACAATTGCTTCAAATAATTTAGGAATTGCAGAAAGCTTAGCTATTCCCCGGTAGTTCTCTACTGAAGATCTGCTACCGCTTTTATGTAACGGGGTTATGAACGATTCCTTCCATATAGTTGGAAAAACGCCCTCTTTAAGAGACAAATTAAATAACGCTGTTAACGGCTCATAGAGCTAATCAGCGCAATTTATAAGAATACAAGTAGGGATCTGGTCAGGACCACAATTGAAGGACTGCCTTAAGGATTTCAGATAAACTACTACATCATCGGGAGATATTACTGGGATATTTATAGAGTTCATTGGACATAGTTTAAAAGGATAGTCAATGTTAGCATGTGAGTTAGTGGAATAATTGGATTTAAAAAACTGAGCGAACATATTAGAAATTGTTTGATTATCACTAGAGACGGTATTTTGATACTTCATGGCGGAAGGAAACCCACGTACATTTCGCTTGGAGTTTACGAAGTCATAAAATGATTTGGGATTATATATTATACGCCGTTTGATTTTACACAAGTAAGCTTTATAACACTTTTTGTTTAATTCAAAAAACTTATGACGCAAAAGTGAGTATTTTACATAGTATGAGTGTAAACCTGGTTTTTTGTGTAATCTAAAATAACGCGACTTTCTGTTTTTCAAATTTTTCAGTTCTTTAGTGAACCATAACTGTGTTCGTTCGTCAGGAACATACATGCGTTTAGGCACATGCTTTTCAAATAATTTATGTAAAGTAAAGTTAAAAAGTGCAACTCTTTGTTCAATATTTTCTTTATATTCAGGCCACGACAATTTAGACAGTTCTTTGTTAAGCTTTTTAAAAGTTGGCTTTCGAAAAATCAAAGCGAATATTTGGTTCGTATGCTTGTGTACTGCAATTTTGATCATCACTTATAACTTCGTAAGATACCTCCATAGCAGGGTGGTAGACATCTTCGGGCAAAACTAGTGGATCACGCTTATTTACAACGGACTTAGATGCATCATCAACATAAATAAGATCTAATACTTTACCAAACTTATTGTGAAGTACATTAACCTGAGTTAGGCATTAATTAATTAATTAATTTATTAATTAATTAAATTAAAATTACCCAACACAATCATTGAATCAGAGGGTTTAGTCAGTAAATTAACTGATTTCAGTAAAGAGATGAGTCGTGAATACACCAATGTGTCAGATCGGGGAGGGATATAGCATAGAGCATAGAGAGCATAGTTGTAGAACAAAACTAGATAAATGCATGGTTTTATTTTGGATTACGTTTTTTACATATATATGTCATTCAGTGGAAAAACTAAAATAAAAATCGTCTTTACGGGGGAAAAATCGTCAAAATTTCATTGAGCTCGAAAACGTCAAAATGACGACGAAATCGTCAATTCGGAAACGCTGATTGGATTACATATACATAGGGATGAAACGAGTACATACTCGATACTTCTCGTTCGATACCAAATAATTTTGGAATCTATACTTTTGAAAAAAATACTCGTATCGAAACCTGATACCAAGGCACATTTTGCTTCGGAAGTTTTTCCTTCACTTTTATTCATAATACCTACGTGGGTAGGTAGGTAGGTATTAGGTACGTATGAACCCTCCGTGCTTTATGGCTGCTTAATGGCCAGCGAAAACCACAAGAAAGCGCCAAAGTCTATATAATGCAAAGTATACACGATCCAATTGCTTCGTCAAAGGCGATGTACTTATATAGTTTCCAAATGCTCAAGTCGAAGTGTAAGTGGATGAATATTCAGTACCTACAAACAGTTCAGCGTGATGTAAAAGTCACTGAGTAACTCTATTATTCTTCTTAGCGGACAATACTAAAGGAAGAGGAGCCTAGCTGTTATTTAAGAAAAGTAAAAAAGAAGAAAAAGAGTAGAGGACAAAAAGTTGATAATGAAAATAATAATTTTCTTAAAAATTAAATATTGAACGTGGCCCAGCACAGAAAATTTAAACGCTTCCATCTAGTCAGGAGAAATGGAAATGTCAAATAGAGAAATTAGTCTATTTTTCAGCATCTAACTACTATAAAATCTTTCGTATTTCTTGTATATGGCACTGAATCACTTTTCCAATTTTTTTAGTAAAATTGAAGTAAATAGAGACATTTTTGAAACTACCATGTTTAAATCTGTGGCTTTTAAATTTTGTATATAAGACAGCCAGCAGCCGAAAGTACAACAAAATAAGACTTTTATTGCTGAAATAATTTTTTTCTTAAACCAAATTAACTTTCTTGTAATATATTAATGAATTATCTGGGTTTACTACCAATCGTCATTTAACATATAAGGGATATTATCGAAGTCTTGCACGTTACACGCCCTGCATGGTATTTCCAATTTACAAGAGTAGCAGAGCACCCATTGCAAATTTGTAGCATACATAATGTGACCAACCGTACTTCTTTCGGAAGTACAGTACTTCTTTTTTCGCTATTGTACTTCGTACTTCGAAGTACAGTCAAATGTTCTTCTTTACGATATTTTGTACTTCTCCGATCTTCTGGATGATCGTCACATGACCTGGGCGATAAATTCTTCCAAACCATCAACAATTTCACGTTTAAACCTACTTAATAAGGCTTACCTACCTGATCGCGTATGTAGACGACGGGGAACTTTAGGTTAAGGTACCATTTCTGTACACCCTTTTTGATCTGACTCAAGGTTACCTGAACCAGGTAACTAGGTGGGCAATCAACGGCGGCTGTCGTAGAAGCCTAATATTGAGGAAAAAGTAGGAAAGGTGTCGGTTGCCTTGTACTTCTGTAGGGGAGCTATCGGTAAAAGGTGGGGTCTCTCGCCGAAATTAATTCATTAGCTCTAGGAAACCAGATTTAAGCCTATATTGTTTCAAGGAGCCCTTGTCTGGTGATACTCACTAGAGAAGGCTACCCTTTTAAAACAGGAATTAGCGGAGCATTAGGAACCTACAATGGCGCTTAACAGAAATATGTTGAACTCGCCGCCTGAGAATATTGCAGACAGAATTGTCGCAGCACGAACTGCTATTAGGCTAAGGTAAACCGGAAAGAAAACTTTTCTCTGATACAGCAAATGTTTATATAGGGCACTTTAAAACACGTTACCTCTCAAGGGCTAGTGATGGGTGTTCTGGCAGGCCATTGTGCAGTTAGTATTCATGCGGTGAGACTAAGAATTTCGACTGATCATTTTGTGTCAGCTGTCAAGAGGAAGATGAAGTGAATCTCCACACTTTCTTTTAGACTGTCCAACCTTCGCGAGACTAAATAAGATGGAAGCATTTTTGCTCGCAATTCTAAACAAACACTGAGCTCTCAGGGATCGAAATTAGCCGGATTCGAAAATTCATAATCAACTCGCGGCGTTAACTTAATCCAACCTAGCCTGTACTTCTTTGAGCTATGAAATAGTTGGTCACATTAAGCATACATAACTAATAGCGGTCGCCCTCGGCAGACAGTGGCAAACCTCCGAGTGTATTTCTGCCATGAAAAACAGCTTCTCATAAAAATAAAATGCCGTTCGGAGTCGGCGTAAAACCATAGGTCCCTCTCCTTTGTGTGACATCATCAAGGCGCACACCACAAATTGGAGGAGAAGCTCGGCCAAACACTAACATATGTGTAAGCGCCAATCTATTATTATTATTAATAACCGGTCGCGAAAGTACGATTTTTCCATAATTTTTATACCTTTCATGAACATGAAATGGTATTATAAATTTGGTACGATGTTTTTAAGTACCAGAAAAAGAAGATATAGACCCACATAAATAATTCGCCAAAATGATCAGAACGTCGAGCTGAGTCGATTTAGACAAGTCCATCTGTCTGTTTGTTTGACGGCAATTTATTCCCTCAGTTTTCAAGATATCCGACTGAAATTCGGTAAGCGAGTGTATTTTTATAATGTATTAATCATTTGTCGGACCCCCGTCAAAAACCGACAACTATGATTGCTCATTTTAGTTCTCGGTCCTGGTTGACCATTTTGGGTGAAAGCTCATATCTACTACCACCGAAATACCGGAAAAGATGAAATTTTACAATTCAACAGGTAAGTTGATAATTTAACTGAAAACAAGTAAGAAAGTCTAAGTTCGGGCGGGGCCGAACATTAAATACCCGGCGCAAGTATAACATATATGCCTTTTCACCTTTCCGAAAGCTACCGCTACATGGTAAGCCGGGGTGTATCAATTTTGAATAAATTAGTGTCCTTAAATTTCGAAATATTGACGTTTCGAGCATTTCTAAAATTTACCGTTATATGAAAAGCCGTAATTTTAGTCCGATTTCAATAATTTTGAACGTTTTGCTTTTATGTGTCAAGCACAATAACCATACCGAGTTTGGTACAAATTGGTAGAACGGTTACCGAGATACATATATGTGATCATAAGTGGGCGGTGCCACGCCCATTTTCCAAAATTTTATGAGAAGCGTATTTCCTGATAAAGAATTGTTGCAAGCATCAATTTTGAATAAATTAGCTTCAATATTTACGGATTTATCGAAGATTTCGTATTTCTCCAAATTACCGTTATATGGGATGTGGGCGTGGTTATTGTCCGATTTTTAAAATTTTCGGCCATTTGGTATCCTGTACCAAGGCCAATAACTGTGCCAAGTTTGGAAGAAATCGGTGCAGCGGTTGCCAAGATATACACATATACCATAAGTGGGCGTGGCTACGCCCATTTTCAAAAAAATGTTAATATTCTTATTTTTCGTCTAAAAGTTATTGCAAATATCAATTTTGAGTGAATAATCTTAGTAGTTACTAAAATATCGCAGTTTTCGTATTTCTGAAAATTGCCGTTATATGGGAGGTAGGCGTGGTTATTGTCCGATTTTGCCCATTTTCAATACCATCCGTCCTACGCCCGAAAGAAGTACACGTACCAAGTTTCGTTAAGATATCTTAATTTTTACTCGAGTTATCGTGTGCACAGACGGACGGACAGACGGACGGACGGACAGACAGTCACCGCTTAATCGACTTCTCTTTTCATCCTGATCATTTATGTATACATTTGTCTATATCTATCTCGATTCGTTTTGCTTGTTACAAACAACCGTTATGTGAACAAAGTTATAATACCCTTGTGTACAAGTGCGCTCGGGTATAAAAATACTGCGGTTCGTATAAAGCGAGAAAAAGTACTCAGCTCATGCGGTCAAAGATATGAGGCTCCCACGCGTATAACGAGCCTTTAACTCGTCAGCTGAGCACTTTTCCCTCGCTTTATATGAAGCGGAATATATTTTATGTGTAACTTACTCAATTAGCTGATACTATACCAAATTTTAGCTTTTGCGGTATCAGTTTACTCTGTGCAAATTTTGCACTTGTTTATGTGGAAATATGACGCATAATCCCCCGCACTAAGGGCAGATTATATTCTTTGGGTATTTTTTAATATCATAAGCACGTCGAAAAAGTTTCAGCTTTTGTTGTATTAGGTTTTCTGTATCATTTTATTACATGTGTGGGAGGCAGCCGAAGCCCCCCCCCCCCCGCAGGTGCGCCAGCTGAAGGTTCATTCCTTGTTGTGGAATGCAAAACCAAGCTTGTGTAAAATTTTCAGCCTTTGTGCTTTCGGTGATCCAAAAATTTCGCTGGCTCCCGGACTATAACTAGCAAGCAGTAAAAGTCTATTACTACGTTTATACGCACAGAATAATCGACTTAATTGAAAGCGCATTGACACCGTACACACTTCGCTCTAGTGTTTATACTTACGGCTTTATATCGGCATCGAAGTAACCGTCTTCAAAAGCAAACAAAATAAGCTGTTATCATTTGACATTTTATAAGTTAACATCATGATAAAAATATAGCAAGGAAGAACCGCTGAGAGTCACTTTTAAAATTCTTGACGTTTCCAGACAATTTAATTTTTAATTTTACTCACACACATATTTTCCTTTTCAATCTCAAGCAACAACAATTTCGAACAGTTTCAATTTTTTATTTTCACTTTTATATGATTTTAAAGTGTTGGCAAACTTCAAAAAAAAATCATGGCCGACAAATTGAGAGAACGGTTCTACCTTGCTATGTTTTTATCATGGTTAACATAATGGAAAGTGATAAAAATCTTGTTTTATTCGGCATTATAAAATCGTGGCAAAGAAGAAGAACGATTATTATTAATCAGCTTTTAAATACTGATGCGATTATTTGGAATTTGAGCGGAACAGCTGATCTCCAATTCGCTTTGAGTGAGAGCGGTGTTTATACACTCTTTCTAACTGTCTGGAGAAATAAACTACCGATTTGAAATGGAGTGTGAGCCAAAACACTTCGCTCTTTCAAAGCGAATTGAAATTCAGTTTATACATATGTTTTGAATCGCGGCGAAATGAATTAAAGCGACTTATGCATGCGTCCAGCAAACACAGTATCTAACGTTAGAGAAATTTGGATTTCTACATTAGATAACTAGGGTAATTCTCTAATCGTTCTCGAGTCGATGACGAAGTTAGAGAATTACATTCGAATTCGATTCGTGAACGATTAGAGAAACAATGCAAATTCAAATAAATGTAAATAAGCAAAATTCCAAATGAATTACTCATAATATTTAAGTTCAAATAATTTATTATTATTTTATTGCAAATACATTTAATACAAATTTTACAAACAAAGCAAGGCAAAACAGCAGTTTGAAATTCACACTCGAATCCCATTAGAGATCAACATTGGAATACGATAAAAGAATTAATATTTTCTCGAGTCAAGAACTATGTCCCATTTTTGTTGAGATCGCCATGATTCTCGATAATTTTTCGAGTCGTTCTCTAACGTTTGTGATTGGAGAATGTGGCTAGTCCTTCAATCATTCTCTAATCGATAACTAACCTCAATGTTTGCTGGGCGTATAAACGTAGTATATGTCAGTAACAAGATAGAGCAAAAAAATGAAGTGAGTTAAATGAGAGGTATGAGAGAAATATGTAGCAGTTCCAACAGCTAGCACAGGGTCGCATTTATCTTGCTACGCTTTCTTGGAAAGTATATGCCCGACGTGGCATATTTTGCAGCATTAGGAAATGGTGTATCCCATGTATTTTGTTGTTGGTGCGATTCACGTCTAATGTCTCAGACGCTGAGCGGTGTAAAATAAGCTACTTTTCGACTATCTGGGAAGCGGACAAAAAATGGGTAAAATAATTCGAAAACAATGATTTCTATAGATTTTCGTACGGGCTATCTGACGGTTCTATGCGTTTTCCAAAATTGTCTCATTTTTATGGTGAAAATTCTAAACGAAAAATTATTTGTTATTTTTCTCATTTATAGTAATTTTTAAAATTGTTTTAAGTTATCTTAATCAAAAGATCAGGTATGTAAAAATAGAAGTCTATAATAAAAAAGGGACTTTTTTGTATTTCCGGGTTATAAAGCGTTTTAGTACACGGTATACAAGTTGCGGCGTTCCGTACCGTCATATCGGCTCCGTTTGCCTGCACGAATTAAAACATCAATCTGTGATAGCAAATTTTAACAAAATTGTCATTTAAACTCGCTATATCTCAGTCGTTTATGTATCGATCGATTTTAAATTTTCACACAATAAACTACAAACTATTCCAAAGAACACTTCTTAATACTCAGTACAAACAAAACTACAGGCTTTTAAACTTTTTTATGAGAATTGAGAGGGTGGTTTTTCAAATGCAGAAGTTGTGTTATAAAGTCTGAAAAAATTTTTTTTGTTTTAAAGCGGTATTGTAGATGACTATCTAGGGAAGTTTTTGTGAAAGTTTCAGAATTAAACATCCCAAAGTTGCAAAGAAATATTATTATTATTATGACCCCCACGGTTAGCATATCAGCGCGCTCTGAAAGGCTTTACAACTCCGAAAAATAAAGAAGTTTCTTTATTTATTAATGATGATATGATCTTTCGATTGGGATAACTAAAAACAATATTAAAAATTGCCATAATTGAGAAGAATTACAAATAAATTTCCATCAATTAAATTTTTTCAGATTTTCACTATGAAAATGGGGAAATTTTGGAAAGCGCATAGTACAATAGAAAACGCGTACAAAAATCTATAGAAATCTTAGTTTTCGAATTATTTTTCCAATTTTTTGTCTGCTTCCCAGCTAGTAGAAAAGAAGCTTGTTTTGCACCGTTTAGCATGCTTGGGAAATTTTACGTGAATTGCTTCTGTTGTGTGTTTGCAAGTTATGCAATCCGTGCTACCTGCACGGGATTTGTAAGATTTTGACAATACTCCTATAGTTTTGCTATGTAATGGGGCTTAATTTATTTTCCGTTCCTACATTATTTAGCTTTTAGTATTCAAACTTAAAAAATAAAAATTATCTTAGTTCATACGGAATACCTTCATCACCCAAAAGTATCGATTCGATATTCTTAAGGTATCGATACGATATTTCTAAGGTATCGATACTTTCTTTCGATACTCCCTTCAAGTAAAAGTATCGATACCTGCATGGTATCGTTTCATCCCTATACATATGTATATATTTCATTCACAATTCCATTAATTTTAATTGACACTAAGTCTTTGATTCAATATTAGAACTTTATAAATTTCCACTTCGCAAATACAATTTTGAGATTGATTTTATAATTTTTTACACCCAGAAAAAGGTTTAGTTATAATTACCAAGATTTGGTTATAGTAACTAAATAGCACAGTTGGATATGGCTACATAAATATTTTAATTATAAAAAATATCTTGATTGGACAATATCATTAAATGGATAAAGTCATTGTTGAGGGAAAATAAATATGCAGTGTTTTGGTTGATGCAAGTATTCAATTAGTTTTTTGATAGTTTATTATTACCTAAAAATTTGGGTTTCGCTTAAATACACATTTAGTCAACGGCTGTTGTGTTTATTAACGTTTTTGTTTTGTTATTTTAATGAGTATGTACGTATATAAATATAACTACATATGTATGTATGTAGGTTAAATTCTCTATCCATTGGAAAAAGTCCATTTGTCTTGAATCAAAACAATAATATATATGAGCCATTCTTTTTTAAGTCGGACGGATTTCGTAAAAAAAATGTCATGTCTCGATTCGCTTGAAATTTTTTTGTGGGTTCTATACATAAAATAAGCTAACACATGTTCGAGGAATTTTTTTTTCTTTTTTTCTTCGGAGATATGTCAAACGCGGATTTTATTGCTGATTTCGACAGAATATCGCTTCGTTAAGAACATTTGTTCCACAACTTTTTCAGTCAAAGAATATTCTAGAAATGGGCGTGGCTATATTAAAACCAAAGTTCAAAAATTTAGACTTTGTTATGGATTTCACCAGAATATCGATATGGAATGAAAAAGTTCTGGAACAAATATTGTCAACGAAGCGATATTCAGCCGAAATCTGCAATAAAATATGCGTTTTGCTAACTTTAGTCCCGCAATTGCCACGCCTATTTGTAGGGGTTTGTCGCCTTAAAGAAAAATCTTGCCATACAAATATTATATCTGGATAGGTATTCTATCGGAATCCGCAATAAAATTTTACTTTTTGCAAAAACCCGATGTTTAACACCTTACCAAATATATCCCAACATAAGTTTTCGAAAACAAATTCCAAAAAATTGTTGATTCTCATAAAATAAACCATCTCGTCATAAAGAAAAATATTTTAAAAATAGTTCTTGAAAAGTGCCAATTTTTTTGAACCATGTTTTAGAGAGAATTAAACAAGGATTACGATAATATAATTTTAAATCCCTAATTAAATAGTCTTCACTATGCAAATCAACTTCAAAAATTTTAACTGTTAATAGCTAAGTTAGCTTTAGGACAATCTTGACTATCTTATATATAGAAATGTTAAGCCCGACATTAAGATGAAGTCTCTACGCTAAAAAATCTAAACCTTTTGTTGTTGCTGCCAAAAAATTAAGAAATCTGAGACGTCACGCTTTAAAATTTCATACAGTTCTCTGTATAAATGTATTTCACTAAACTACTAAACGGCTGCACCGATTTGGTTCATATTTGGAACATATGCCAGCACCTTGAAAATAAATATTCCGACCAAAAATTTACTCGATATGTAGCTCGGGATATTCCTAAAATTCTTATACAGACTAAAACGGAAAAAACTATTATATCTCTAAAACCAATTACGCTGGGGAACTGAAACTTAGCACTGACGCATATATTGCAAATACATTGGAAAAGGGGGCGTGGCACCTTCCATACAAACTGAACTTCTCATATAGCTTATCTCTGGAACCGTTTACGTTAAGATCCTCAAACTCGACACAGCTAGATATATTATCAATACCGTACTTATGGCGAGAAGTGGTAAGTAATGGAAAACGGGGCGTGACACCCCCATGCTTCTCATTTTACTTATCTCTGGAAACGCGCACGTTAAATTTTCTGAAATTTGGCACAGCTACATATGTTAACAATACCGTACTTATGGCGAAAAGTTGTAATTATTGGAAAGGCTGGATCGATATATATTTACGTAAACGCGCAAGTATGATTGGGAACCATTTTCTCCTAGATTTCTAAATCCCATTGAACTATTGTAACTTTGTTTTTAATTTTTAGTAAAAGGTAAAATTTATGTGAATGGAGCTTTGTTTTACGAGTTTCGCTATAGACTGTCCTATCTACATACCTATTTGCATAAAATGATAGTCCTTTTCGTTGTTCGGACTAAACTCAAAAACCACTGAATAGAGTTCCCAGATTGTCGGAGGTTATCTTACATACATATATGGTCGTATTACATCCTACTAGAAAACTCGCTAGGTGGTTCTGGAGTAGAGTTATTTATAAAAATCGTATTTATTAACCGATTTCGTTCAAAATTTAAATGTGAGCTATGTACCTGTATGATGGAAAATTCTTTTGATAAAAATTGACCCGATGAGTGCCGCTGGAGTCGAGGTTGAATTCATAACACGTATTCATTTTATGGTAAGCAAAGGTTTTGCAGAAAATGCACCCAATGGATGGCGCTGCAGCCGAAATGTATAGGAACCCCGTGTGATTGGTCTGCTTTGGCCCCATGTTTAAGTCATACGACTTTAGTTTTCAGATGTCTAAATGAAGAATGGGGTTAAGTTTGTCTAACGCCCTCATGCACGATCATGTGATCTTGCATCTAACTAGAAATCAGTCACGAATCGTAAAAGTGGCGAATTAACAAGGGAAGATCACCCTAGGTATATCAATTGCTTCATTTGAAAGATATTAAAGAGATCACTCGACTCATTTAGCCAATGTACCTGAAAACTTTTCATCCTGTTGAACAGCGAGTATTCTTGGCTCTCCTATAACAGACTTCTTCGCACAGACGCACTTCTGTGCTCTCGAGTTTCCTTATAAGAACTTTTATTGGCATACGAATCGCACCAGTGTTGTAGTTTCAAGATCATAGAAAAAGATTACGCATGCTTGGATCTGACAGGTGGAAATAAGACCATCGGTAAAGCTCATGACACCGAAAGGGACTGGTATTCCATATGGTCTCACAGCGTTACTATTATTGGCCTATGTGTGAGGAGGATACTGCGCCTTAGTGGTTTCAACTTAAACCAAAAATTTTGACTTTATAGACTATTTTTGTTTTTAAACGCTCTTTTGCATTGGACAACGCAAAAGTTCTTATTAGGCGCCGCGAAGTAAGCGGGCATTGGCTAGTTAAAGAGTAAATATCCATTGCAGGGAAAGTTATATACCGGCCGTGTCGAAGGCGGAGAGCGAGAGGTCACTCAGGGAGAGAATGTACTGTTAGATTTGGCGAAACGATACGCTAACAGCGGATGAACAGCTTAATCTTAACTTAGTTAATTCCAATGATTTGAAAGGTACTCGGCAAAAAAAAAACTGTATTCTTAATCGGAATGCAATCTCAACCAGAGGCGATATAGTAAACCCGACAAAGAAATTGAAACGTATGTTGAAGAAAGTTGGACTGACAAGATATATACACGTAGATTCCGTTTTTTGCCTCTGAAAGAATTTTAAAAATTCTATACAAATTTATTATGTTTGAAATGCAACCGTGGACCCTAGCTGGCAGGGAGACTTACAAATTCCTGCAAATTTGCGTTCGTGCAGAAATTTGCAAATCTATCTACTTGATAGAGAATTTGGGAGCATTTTTTCTTAATATCTGATATTTTGAGTGATAATTCTCGCTAGATTTTTGAAGAACAAACCTATTGTCTTCCCATAGACCTTTGCTTTTGTTTTCATTTTGACATTTGGTTTTTTTAATTCAAGTTGGCGTTCGGTTTTTGGAATTTAAATTAGTTCTCAGCAAAAAGTTTGTTTAAAAAAATACATATGTGTAAATAGTGCTTGAAAATATCAATTTTTCCCTTACCTTAAACCTTTGGGAGTGGGCAAAAATGATGTTTTGTAATTTAGGCAGAATTGAATATGCGCTATCTGGGAAAACAATATCTACATGTAATATTTATTCTGTTTGTTGGCACTATATCCAAACACAAACGCATCTTAAGTGTCTTAACAGTGAAACAATTTCTTATTTTCTAAGTTTGCGAATGAAACTTCACACTTAAAATTAAGACATTTATAACAAACATTTTATGAAGAAAATCCCTTCTTCGTTTAAAATAAAAATAAGCGAAATCCATTTCATACAACTCTGCCTGACATGAAAATTTTCTCCACGATGAGGCTAGCAGCCATTTCTAACAGATTTTGGGTCGCTTAGTCAAAAATGGAAACATATATACATATTTGAAATTTAAGAAAATAAGGCAAATAGCAAAATCGGCTAAAAACGGCTAATTTTTTTCTGCAAAACGGCTAACAAATCGGCTGCCGGCTAAATCGAAATTTCGTCGGCTGTTTGCTATCGCAACCGGCTAAATCTAGCCGGAAAACGGTTAAAATGGCAACACTGGTAGGCACCATGATTCAATACTAAAAGGTTGGATAAATATTGACATTTGTGTCAATCGACTGCCTTGTAAGGTTGCATTTGAGAAAGAAAGAGAAAGCGGGTAACCATTTTATCCCCTTTTGTGAAAAGGTAGTAGGAAAAGTAGTCTGGTAGTGCAGAAATACATTTTTTGTATAAAAATTGAATTAAATATATGAAGCAGATTCCACTGATCTACACAACAGACAATGAATTAAATTTTTTTCGGTATATTAAACATGCCATATAGATATTAAAAATGAAATAAATGAATATTCACATAAAAATCTGACCACAGAAAAATCTTATCGAAAAATATTCCCAAATATTCAAAATAAACCATGGTTTCATTGAAATTCCAGTATAAATTAAACACAATTAATGGAATGCGAACAAATCCTTTATTCAAAGGGACTATATGCAGAAATATACAAATAGTAAAGATGCAATTGATATAATGCATATACAGCGTGGCGACGAATAACAGTTGCGGTTTTTTGAGAAATAAAAGGGTCATTTATAGATTTTGGGGAAAAAGTATTTTATTGTTAATTTTCCACAGATTTTACTTTAGTTGTATTACTTAGTTTTTATATTTCAATCCTTATTTACATTTGTCAGCAGTTTGAACTTTGAGAGAAAACTTCATTTGGCACACAGGTCTTCGACAGTTAATTTATTCCATATCTTCTGTAACCATAGCCTCATTTTTTCCATTTTGAGTCCCTTATACTCCCCCTTTTACCCAGGATAAGGCCTCATAAATAGAAAATGCTAGAAAATGTAAATAAGGATTAAAATTTAAAAACTAATTAATACGACTAAAGTAAAATCTCTGGAAAATTAACAATAAAATACTTTTGTCGCAAAATCTATAAAGGACCCTTTTATTTCTCAAAAAA